>NC_056758.1:20935000-21112500 GCF_018687715.1 Carya illinoinensis
TACTTCCCTTAATTCAACGTTAAACCACAACCACGGGTAGATGGGGAACGTTAGGGGTGTGTGGCACTTCTTAGACTTCAGGGAAAACAAATGTAGGGTTTATGTGGGCTTCAAATCGAGGAACGAAATGAAAGACTGGTTTCTTTATGTAAATTGGTCCACCGCAAGAACTAAACTTGTATGGTAAAGGTTGGGTGTAAACGATGAAATTTTCCTTATGAAAATGGTCTAAAAGGCTTCGGCAAGGGGCCGAGTTGTCGCAACGCGTATGAAGATCGCCTAGGTACCGATTCGCGGTGATTCGAGCATTATCGACGTGGAAGTCTGTCATGTCTTAGATAAATCCTATTGTACTCATTCCATCTTAGAACGTTGGAAAACGACAAGAAAAGCAATATGATCCAAATGAAAACAATGGTTACAAAGAACCAAAAAAGAAATTAAACTCAAAACACTGTTGAGTGATGACCAATCTTGGGTAAGTTGATTACATCATTTGAATCAAGCTAAAAGCATAACGATGGGGTAGATGGAGAAGCTTAGGTGCATGTGGCCCTTCTTGAAGTTGACAAAACTATTTGTAAGGCTTACGTTGGTTTCAAATTGAAGATTGAAACAAAAGATGGGTTTCTTGTTGTGAATTCGTCTAATGACGGAACTGTACTAGTATGGTTGAGGTGGTGTGCAAACGATGAGCTTTTCAACGAGGAAATGGTATAAATGGCATGGGCTAGAGGCGTACTTGTCGCAATGCACAAGAAAGAGAACATAGGTCGGATTGGTGGTGATTTCAGCATTATTCACATGGCTTTTCTGTTATTGACAGGTTTTGGATCCAGCCTAAGCTTCTAATTCAATCTTAAAATTATGAGAAAAAACAAAGAAAGTAATAAGGTCCGTATAAAAATGGTTACAAAGAGCTAAAAAGGAAATTAAGCCGAAAACAATGTTGAGAGATTACTAATCTTGTGTAAGTCAATTACTTCCCTTAATTCAACATTAAAGCATAACCACGGGTAGATGGGGAACGTTAGGGGTATGTGGTACTTCTTGGACTTGAAGGAAACCAAATATAGGGTTTATGTGGGCTTCGAATCTAGGAATGAAACGAAAGACTGGTTTCTTTGTGTAAATTGGTCCACTGCAAGAACTAAACATGTATGGTAAAGGTTGGGTGTAAACGATGAAACTTTCCTTGTGAAAATGGTCTAAAAGGCTTCGGCTAGGGGCCGGCTTGTCGCAACGGGTATGAAGGATCGCCTAGGTGCCGATTGGCGGTGATTGGAGCATTGTCAACATGGAAGTCTGTCGTGTCTTAGATAAAGCCTAATCTACTAATTCCATCTTAGAACGTTGGAAAACGACAAGAAAAGCAATATGATCCGAATGAAAACAATGGTTACGAAGAACCATAAAGGAAATTAAACTCAAAACATTGTTGAAAGATGACTAATCTTGTTTAAGTCAATTACATCCTTTGAATCAGGCTAAAAGCTTAACGATGGGGTGGATGGGGAAGCTTAGGCGCATGTGGCACTTCTTGAAGTTGCGAAACTAATTGTAAGGCTTATGTTGGCTTCAAATTGAAGAAAGAAACAAAAGATGGGTTTCTTGTTGTAACTTCATCCAATGCCAGAACTGAACTAGTATGGTTGAGGTTGGGTGCAAATGATGACATTTCCCATGAGGAAATGGTGTAAATGGCATGAGCTAGAGGCCTACTTTTCGCAATGCACAAGAAAGAAAACTTAGGTCGGATTGGCGGTGATTTCAGCATTATTCACACGGCTTTTGTTTTAATGACAGGTTTTGGATCCAGCCTAAGCTTCTAATTCAGTTTTAGAATGATGAGAAACAACAAAGAAAGTAATAAGGTCCGTATAAAAATGGCTAGAAGGAACTAAAAATGAAATTAAGTTGAAAACATTGTTGAGAAATTACTAATCTTGTGTAAGTCAATTACTTCCCTTAATTCAACGTTAAACCATAACCACGGATAGATGGGGAACGTTAGGGGCGTGTGGCACTTCTTGGACTTGAGGGAAAACAAATGTAGGGTTTATGTGGGCTTCAAATCGAGGAACGAAACGAAAGACTGGTTTCTTTATGTAAATTGGTCCACCGCAAGAACTAAACTTGTATGGTAAAGGTTGGGTGTAAACGATGAAATTTTCCTTATGAAAATGGTCTAAAAGGCTTCGGCAAGGGGCCGACTTGTCGCAACGCGTATGAAGATCGCCTAGGTACCGATTGGCGATGATTCGAGCATTATCGACGTGGAAGTCTGTCATGTCTTAGATAAACCCTAATCTACTAATTCCATCTTAGAACGTTGGAAAACGACAAGAAAAGCAATATGATCCAAATGAAAACAATGGTTACAAAGAACCAAAAAAGAAATTAAACTCAAAACATTGTTGAGTGATGACCAGTCTTGGGTAAGTCGATTACATCATTTGAATCAAGCTAAAAGCATAACGATGGCGTAGATGGAGAAGCTTAGGGGCATGTGGCCCTTCTTGAAGTTGACAAAACTATTTGTAAGGCTTACGTTGGTTTCAAATTGAAGATTGAAACAAAAGATGGGTTTCTTGTTGTGAATTCGTCTAATGACGGAACTGAACTAGTATGGTTGAGGTGGTGTGCAAATGATGACCTTTTCAACGAGTAAATGGTATAAATGGCATGGGCTAGAGGCGTACATGTCGCAATGCACAAGAAAGAGAACATAGGTCGGATTGGTGGTGATTTCAGCATTATTCACATGGCTTTTCTTTTATTGACAGGTCTTGGATCCAGCCTAAGCTTCTAATTCAATCTTAAAATTATGAGAAAAAACAAAGAAAGTAATAAGGTCCGTATAAAAATGGTTACAAAGAGCTAAAAAGGAAATTAAGCCGAAAACAATGTTGAGAGATTACTAATCTTGTGTAAGTCAATTACTTCCCTTAATTCAACGTTAAAGCATAACCACGGGTAGATGGGGAACGTTAGGGGTATGTGGTACTTCTTGGACTTGAAGGAAACCAAATATAGGGTTTATGTGGGCTTCAAATCTAGGAATGAAACGAAAGACTGGTTTGTTTGTGTATATTGGTCCACTGCAAGAACTAAACATGTATGGTAAAGATTGGGTGTAAACGGTGAAACTTTCCTTGTGAAAATGGTCTAAAAGGCTTCGGCTAGGGGCCGGCTTGTCGCAACGGGTATGAAGGATCGCCTAGGTGCCGATTGGCGGTGATTGGAGCATTATCAACATGGAAGTCTGTCGTGTCTTAGATAAAGCCTAACCTACTAATTCCATCTTAGAACGTTGGAAAACGACAAGAAAAGCAATATGATCCGAATGAAAACAATGGTTACGAAGAAGCATAAAGGAAATTAAACTCAAAACATTGTTCAAAGATGACTAATCATGTTTAAGTCAATTACATCCTTTGAATCAGGCTAAAAGCTTAACGATGGGGTGGATGGGGAAGCTTAGGCGCATGTGGCACTTCTTGAAGTTGCAGAAACTAATTGTAAGGCTTATGTTGGCTTCAAATTGAAGAAAGAAACAAAAGATGGGTTTCTTGTTGTAACTTCACCCAATGCCGGAACTGAACTAGTATGGTTGAGGTTGGGTGCAAATGATGACATTTCCCATGAGGAAATGGTGTAAATGGCATGAGCTAGAGGCCTACTTTTTGCAATGCACAAGAAAGAAAACTTAGGTCGGATTGGCGGTGATTTCAGCATTATTCACATGGCTTTTCTTTTAATGACAGGTTTTGGATCCAGCCTAAGCTTCTAATTCAGTTTTAGAATGATGAGAAACAACAAAGAAAGTAATAAGGTCCGTATAAAAATGGCTAGAAGGAACTAAAAATGAAATTAAGTTGAAAACATTGTTGAGAAATTACTAATCTTGTGTAAGTCAATTACTTCCCTTAATTCAACGTTAAACCATAACCACGGATAGATGGGGAACGTTAGGGGCGTGTGGCACTTCTTGGACTTGAGGGAAAACAAATGTAGGGTTTATGTGGGCTTCAAATCGAGGAACGAAACGAAAGACTGGTTTCTTTATGTAAATTGGTCCACCGCAAGAACTAAACTTGTATGGTAAAGGTTGGGTGTAAACGATGAAATTTTCCTTATGAAAATGGTCTAAAAGGCTTCGGCAAGGGGCCGACTTGTCGCAACGCGTATGAAGATCGCCTAGGTACCGATTGGCGATGATTCGAGCATTATCGACGTGGAAGTCTGTCATGTCTTAGATAAACCCTAATCTACTAATTCCATCTTAGAACGTTGGAAAACGACAAGAAAAGCAATATGATCCAAATGAAAACAATGGTTACAAAGAACCAAAAAAGAAATTAAACTCAAAACATTGTTGAGTGATGACCAGTCTTGGGTAAGTCGATTACATCATTTGAATCAAGCTAAAAGCATAACGATGGCGTAGATGGAGAAGCTTAGGGGCATGTGGCCCTTCTTGAAGTTGACAAAACTATTTGTAAGGCTTACGTTGGTTTCAAATTGAAGATTGAAACAAAAGATGGGTTTCTTGTTGTGAATTCGTCTAATGACGGAACTGAACTAGTATGGTTGAGGTGGTGTGCAAATGATGACCTTTTCAACGAGTAAATGGTATAAATGGCATGGGCTAGAGGCGTACATGTCGCAATGCACAAGAAAGAGAACATAGGTCGGATTGGTGGTGATTTCAGCATTATTCACATGGCTTTTCTTTTATTGACAGGTCTTGGATCCAGCCTAAGCTTCTAATTCAATCTTAAAATTATGAGAAAAAACAAAGAAAGTAATAAGGTCCGTATAAAAATGGTTACAAAGAGCTAAAAAGGAAATTAAGCCGAAAACAATGTTGAGAGATTACTAATCTTGTGTAAGTCAATTACTTCCCTTAATTCAACGTTAAAGCATAACCACGGGTAGATGGGGAACGTTAGGGGTATGTGGTACTTCTTGGACTTGAAGGAAACCAAATATAGGGTTTATGTGGGCTTCAAATCTAGGAATGAAACGAAAGACTGGTTTGTTTGTGTATATTGGTCCACTGCAAGAACTAAACATGTATGGTAAAGATTGGGTGTAAACGGTGAAACTTTCCTTGTGAAAATGGTCTAAAAGGCTTCGGCTAGGGGCCGGCTTGTCGCAACGGGTATGAAGGATCGCCTAGGTGCCGATTGGCGGTGATTGGAGCATTATCAACATGGAAGTCTGTCGTGTCTTAGATAAAGCCTAACCTACTAATTCCATCTTAGAACGTTGGAAAACGACAAGAAAAGCAATATGATCCGAATGAAAACAATGGTTACGAAGAAGCATAAAGGAAATTAAACTCAAAACATTGTTCAAAGATGACTAATCATGTTTAAGTCAATTACATCCTTTGAATTAGGCTAAAAGCTTAACGATGGGGTGGATGGGGAAGCTTAGGCGCATGTGGCACTTCTTGAAGTTGCAGAAACTAATTGTAAGGCTTATGTTGGCTTCAAATTGAAGAAAGAAACAAAAGATGGGTTTCTTGTTGTAACTTCACCCAATGCCGGAACTGAACTAGTATGGTTGAGGTTGGGTGCAAATGATGACATTTCCCATGAGGAAATGGTGTAAATGGCATGAGCTAGAGGCCTACTTTTTGCAATGCACAAGAAAGAAAACTTAGGTCGGATTGGCGGTGATTTCAGCATTATTCACATGGCTTTTATTTTAATGACAGGTTTTGGATCCAGCCTAAGCTTCTAATTCAGTTTTAGAATGATGAGAAACAACAAAGAAAGTAATAAGGTCCGTATAAAAATGGTTACAAAGATCTAAAATGGAAATTAAGCCGAAAACATTGTCGAGAAATTAGTAATCTTGTGTAAGTCAATTACTTCCCTTAATTCAACGTTAAAGCATAACCACGGATAGATGGGGAACGTTAGGGGCGTGTGGCACTTCTTGAACTTGAGGGAAAACAAATGTAGGGTTTATGTGGGTTTGAAATCGAGGAAGGAAACGAAAGACTGGTTTCTTTGTGTAAATTGGTCCACTGTAAGAACTAAACCTGTATGGTAAAGGTTGGGTGTAAACGATGAAATTTTCCTTATGAAAATGGTCTAAAAGGCTTCGGCAAGGGGCCGACTTCTCGCAACGCGTATGAAGATAGCCTAGGTGCCGATTGGCGGTGATTCGAGCATTATCGACGTGGAAGTCTGTCATGTCTTAGATAAAGCCTAATCTACTAATTCCATCTTAGAACGTTGGAAAACGACAAGAAAAGCAATATGATCCAAATGAAAACAATGGTTACAAAGAACCAAAAAAGAAATTAAACTCAAAACATTGTTGAGTGATGACCAATCTTGGGTAAGTCGATTACATCCTTTGAATCAAGCTAAAAGCTTAACGATGGGGTAGATGGGGAAGCTTAGGGGCATGTGGCCCTTCTTGAAGTTGACAAAACTATTTGTAAGGCTTACGTTGGTTTCAAATTGAAGATTGAAACAAAAGATGGGTTTCTTGTTGTGAATTCGTCTAATGACGGAACTGAACTAGTATGGTTGAGGTGGTGTGCAAACGATGACATTTTCAATGAGGAAATGGTGTAAATGGCATGGGCTAGAGGCGTACTTGTCGCAATCCACAAGAAAGAGAACATAGGTCGGATTGGTGGTGATTTTAGCATTATTCACATGGCTTTTCTTTTATTGACAGGTTTTGGATCCAGCCTAAGCTTCTAATTCAGTCTTAGAATTATAAGAAACAACAATGAAAGTAATAAGGTCCGTATAAAAAAGGTTACAAAGAGCTAAAAAGGAAATTAAGCCGAAAACAATATTACTTACTAATCTTGTGTAAGTCACTTACTTCGCTTAATTCAACGTTAAAGCAAAACCACGGGTAGATGGGAACGTTAGGGGGTGTGGAACTTCTTGGACTTGAGGGAAACCAAATGTAGGGTTTCTGTGGGCTTCAAATCGACGAACGAAACGAAAGACTGGTTTCTTTGTGTAAATTGGCCCACTGGAAGAACTAACTTCTATGGTAAAGGTTGGGTATAAACGATGAAACTTTCCTTGTGAAAACGGTCTAAAAGGCTTCGGCTAAGGGCCGACTTGTCGCAACTAGTATGAAGCATCGCCTAGGTGACGATTGGCGGTGATTCGAACATTATCAACATGGAAGTCATTCATGTCTTAGATAAAGCCTAATCTTCTAATTCAATCTTAGAACGTTGGAAAATGACAAGCAAAGCAATATGATCCGAATGAAAAAAACGGTTACAAAGAACCAAAAAGGAAATTAAACTCAAAACATTGTTAAGAGATGACTAATCTTCTCTAAGTTGATTACATCCTTTGAATCAAGGTAAAAGCTTAACGATGGGGTAGATGGGGAAGCATAGGGGCATGTGGCACTTCTTGAAGTCGAGGAAACTAATTGTGAGGCTTATTTTGGCTTCAAATTGAAGAATGAAACAAAAGATGGGTTTCTTGTTGTAAATTCGTCTGATGACGGAACTGAACTAGTATCGTTGAGGTGGTGTGCAAACGATGACATTTGCAATGAGGAAATGGTGTAAATGGAATGGGCTAGAGGTGTACTTGTCGCAATGCACAAGAAAGAGAACTTAGGTCGGATTGTCGGTGATTTCAGCATTAGTCACATGGCTTTTCTTTTAGTGACAGGTTTTGAATCCAGCCTAAGCTTCTAATTAAGTCTTAGAATGATGATAAACAACAAAGAAAGTAATAAGGTCCGTATAAAAAAGAATACAAAGAACCAAAAAGGAAATTAAGCCGAAAACATTGTTGAGAGATTACTAATCTTGTGTAAGTCAATTACTTCCCTTAATTCAACGTTAAAGCTTAACCACGGGTAGATGGGGAATGTTAGGGTCGTGTGGGAGTTCTTAGACTTGAGGGAAACCAAATGTAGGGTTTATGTGGGTCTCAAATCGAGGAATGAAAGAAAAGACTCGTTTCTATGTGTAAATTGCTCCACTGCAAGAACTAAACTTGTATGGTAAAGGTTGGGTGTAAACGATAAAACTTTCCTTGTGAAAATGGTCTAGAAGGCTTCGGCTCGTGGCCAACTTGTCGCAACGGGTATGAAGAATCGCCTAGGTGTCGATTGGCGGTGATTCGAGCATTATCGACATGGAAGTCTGTCGTGTCTTAGATAAAGCCTAATCTTCTAATTCAATCTTAGAACGTTGGAAAACGACAAGAAAAGCAATATGATCCAAATGAAAACAATGGTTACAAAGAACGAAAAAAGAAATTAAACTCAAAACATTGTTGAGTGATGACCAATCTTGGGTAAGTCGATTACATCCTTTGAATCAAGCTAAAAGCTTAACGATGGGGTAGATGGGGAAGCTTAGGGGCATGTGGCACTTCTTGAAGTTGAGGAAACTAATTGTGAGGGTTATTTTGGCTTCAAATTGAAGAATGAAACAAAACGATGGGTTTGTTGTTGTAAATTCGTCTAATGATGGAACTGAACTACTATTGTTGAGGTGGTGTGCAAACGATGACATTTGCAATGAGGAAATGGTGTAAATGGAATGGGCTAGAGGCGTACTTGTTGCAATGCACAAGAAAGAGAACTTAGGTCGGATTGGCGGTGATTTCAGCTTTATTGACATGGCTTTTCTTTTAATGACAGGTTTTGAATCCAGCCTAAGCTTCTAATTAAGTCTTAGAATGTTGATAAACAACAAAGAAAGTAATATGGTCCGTATAAAAAAGGTTACGAAGAACCAAAAATGAAATTAAGCCAAAAACATTGTTGAGAGATTTTTAATCTTGTGTAAGTCAATTACTTCCCTTAATTCAACGTTAAAGCATAACCACGGGTAGATGGGGAAAGTTAGGGTCGTGTGGGACTTCTTGGACTTGAGGGAAACCAAATGTAGGGTTTATGTGGGCTTCAAATCGAGGAATGAAACGAAAGACTCGTTTCTATGTAAATTGGTCCATTGCAAGAACTAAACTTGTATGGTAAAGGGTGGGTGTAAACGATGAAACTTTCCTTGTGAAAATGGTCTAAAAGGCTTCGGCTCGTGGCCAACTTGTCACAACGGGTATGAAGAATCGCCTAGGTGCCGATTGGCGGTGATTCGAGCATTATCGACAACGAAGTCTGTCCTGTCTTAGATAAAGCCTAATCTTCTAATTCAATCTTAGAACGTTGGAAAACAACAAGAAAAGCAATATGATCCGAATGAAAAAAACGGTTACAAAGAACCAAAAAGGAAATTAAACTCAAAACATTGTTAGGAGATGACTAATCTTCTCTAAGTTAATTACATCCTTTGAATCAAGGTAAAAGCTTAACGATGGGGTAGATGGGGAAGCTTAGGGGCATGTGGCACTTCTTGAAGTTGAGGAAACTAATTGTGAGGCTTATTTTGGCTTCAAATTGAAGAATGAAACAAAAAGATGGGTTTCTTGTTGTAAATTCGTCTAATGACGGAATTGAACAACTATCGTTGAGGTGGTGTGCAAACGATGACATTTGCATTGAGAAAATGGTGTAAATGGAATGGGCTAGAGGCGTACTTGTCGCAATGCACAAGAAAGAGAACTTAGGTCGGATTGGCGGTGATTTCAGCATTATTCACATGGCTTTTCTTTTAATGACAAGTTTTGAATCCAGCCTAAGCTTCTAATTAAGTCTTAGAATGTTGATAAACAACAAAGAAAGTAATAAGGTCCGTATAAAAAAGGTTACGAAGAACCAAAAAGGAAATTAAGCCGAAAACATTGTTGAGAGATTACTAATCTTGTGTAAGTCAATTACTTCCCTTAATTCAACGTTAAAGCATAACCACGGGTAGATGGGGAATGTTAGGGTCGTGTGGGAGTTCTTTGACATGAGAGAAACCAAATGTAGGGTTCATGTGGGTTTCAAATTGAGGAATGAAAGAAAAGACTCGTTTCTATGTGTAAATTGCTCCACTGCAAGAACTAAACTTCTATGGTAAAGGTTGGGTGTAAACGATAAAACTTTCCTTGTGAAAATGGTCTAGAAGGCTTCGGCTCGTGGCCAACGTGTTGCAACGGGTATGAAGAATCGCCTAGGTGCCGATTGGCGGTGATTCGAGCATTATTGACATGGAAGTCTGTCGTGTCTTAGATAAAGCCTAATCTTCTAATTCAATCTTAGAACGTTGGAAAACGACAAGAAAAGCAATATGATCCGAATGAAAAAAATGGTTACAAAGAACCAAAAAGGAAATTAAACTCAAAACATTGTTAAGAGATGACTAATCTAGTCTAAGTCGATTACATCCTTTGAATCAAGCTAAAAGCTTAACGATGGGGTAGATGGGGAAGCTTAGGGGCATGTGGCACTTCTTGAAGTTGAGGAAACTAATTGTGAGGGTTATTTTGGCTTCAAATTGAAGAATGAAACAAAAAGATGGGTTTGTTGTTGTAAATTCGTCTAATGACGGAACTGAACTACTATTGTTGAGGTGGTGTGCAAACGATGACATTTGCAATGAGGAAATGGTGTAAATGGAATGGGCTAGAGGCGTACTTCTTGCAATGCACAAGAAAGAGAACTTACGTCGGATTGGCGGTGATTTCAGTCTAATTAACATGGCTTTTCTTTTAGTGACAGGTTTTGAATCCAGCCTAAGCTTCTAATTAAGTCTTAGAATGTTGATAAACAACAAAGAAAGTAATAAGGTCCGTATAAAAAAGGTTACGAAGAACCAAAAAGGAAATTAAACTCAAAACATTGTTAAGAGATGACTAATCTAGTCTAAGTCGATTACTTCCCATAATTCAACGTTAAAGCATAACCACGGGTAGATGGGGAAAGTTAGGGTCGTGTGGGACTTCTTGGACTTGAGGGAAACCAAATGTAGGGTTTATGTGGGCTTCAAATCGAGGAATGAAATGAAAGACTCGTTTTTATGTGTAAATTGGTCCACTCCGAGAACTAAACTTGTATGGTAAAGGTTGGATGTAAACGATGAAACTTTCCTTGTGAAAATGGTTTAAAAGGCTTCGGCTCGTGGCCAACTTGTCGCAACGGGTATGAAGAATCGCCTAGGTGCTGATTGGCGGTGATTCGAGCATTATCGACAACGAAGTCTGTCCTGTCTTAAATAAAGCCTAATCTTCTAATTCAATCTTAGAACGTTGGAAAACGACAAGAAAAGCAATATGATCCGAAAGAAAAAAACGGTTACAAAGAACCAAAAAGGAAATTAAAGTCAAAACATTGTTAAGAGATGACTAATCTTGTCTAAGTCGGTTACACCCTTTGAATCAAGCTAAAAGCTTAACGATGGGGTAGATGGGAAGCTTAGGGGCATGTGGCACTACTCGAAGTTGAGGAAACTAATTGTAAGGCTTATGTTCGATGCAAAATGTAGAATGAACGAAAAGACGGGTTGCTTCTTGTAACTTCGTCCTATGCCAGAACTGAACTAGTATGGTTGAGGTTGGGTGCAAATTTTGACATTTCCCATGAGGAAATGGTGTAAATGGCATGAGCTAGAGCCGTACTTGTCGCAATGCACAAGAAAGAGAACTTAGGTCGGATTGGCGGTGATTTCAACATTATTCACTTGGCTTTTCTTTTAATGACAGGTTTTGAATCCAGCCTAAGCTTCTAATTCAGTCTTAGAATGATGATACACAACAACGAAAGTAATAAGGTACGTATAAAAAAGGTTACAAAGAGGCAAAAAGGAAATTAAGCTGAAAACATTGTTGACAGATTACTAATCTTGTGTAAGTCAATTACTACCCTAATTCAACGTTAAAGCATAACCACGGGTAGATGGGAACATTAGGGGGTGTGGCACTTCTTGGACTTGAGGGAAACCAAATGTAGGGTTTCTGTGGGCTTCAAATCCAGGAACGAAACGAAAGACTGGTTTCTTTGTGTAAATTGGCCCAGTGCATGAACTAAACTTCTATGGCAAAGGTTGGGTATAAACGATGAAACTTTGCTTGTGAAAACGGTCTAAAAGGCTTCGGCTAGGGGCCGACTTGTCGCAACTGGTATGAACGATCGCCTAGGTGCCGATTGGCGGTGATTCGAGCATTATCGACATGGAAGTCTTTCATGTCTTAGATAAAGCCTAATCTTCTAATTCAATCTTTGAACGTTGGAAAACGACAAGAAAAGCAATATGATCCGAATGAAAAAAAAAGGTTACAAAGAACCAAAAAGGAAATTAAACTCAAAACATTGTTTAGAGATGACTGATCTTGTCTAAGTCGATTACATCCTTTGAATCAAGCTAAAAGCTTAACGATGGGGTAGATGGGGAAGCTTAGGAGCATGTGGCACTTCTTGAAGTTGAGGAAACTAATTGTAAGGGTAATGTTGGCTTCAAATTGAAGAATGAAACAAAAGATGGGTTTCTTGTTATAACTTCGTCCAATGCCGGAACTGAACTAGTATGGTTGCGGTTGGGTGCAAACGATAACATTTGCCATGTGGAAAGGGTGTAAATGGCATGGGCTAGAGGCGTACTTGTCGCAATGCACAAGAAAGAGAACTTAGGTCGGATTGGTGGTGATTTCAACATTATTCACATGGCTTTTCTTTTATTGAGAGGTTTTAGATTCAGCCTAAGCTTCTAATTCAATCTTAGAGTTATGATAAACAACAAAGAAAGTAATAAGGTCCGTATAAAAAAGGTTACAAAGAACTAAAAAGGAAATTAAGCCGAAAACATTGTTGAGGGATTACTAATCTTGTGAAAGTCAATTACTTCCCTTAATTCAACGTTAAAGTAAAACCACAGGTAGATGGGGAACGTTAGGGGCGTGTAGTACTTCTTGGATTTGAGGGAAACCAAATGTAGGGTTTGTGTGGGCTTTAAATCGAGGAATGAAATGAAAGACTGGTTTCTTTGTGTAAATTGGTCCACTGCAAGAACTAAACTTGTATGGTAAAGGTTGGGTGTAAACGATGAAACTTTCCTTGTGAAAAAGGTCTAAAAGGCTTCGGCTAAGCACCGCTTGTCGCAACGGGTATGAAGGATCGCTTAGGTGCCGATTGGCGATGATTCGAGCATTATCGACATGGAAGTCTGTCATGTCTTAGATAAAGCGTAATCTACTAATTCCATCTTAGAACGTTGGAAAACGACAAGAAAAGCAATATGTTCCGAATGAAAACAATGGTTACAAAGAACGATAAAGGAAATTCAACTCAAAACATTGTTGAGAGATGACTAATCTTGTGTAAGTCGATTACATCCTTTGAATCATGCTAAAAGCTTAACGATGGGGCAGATGGCGAAGCTTAGGGGCATGTGGCACTTCTTGAAGTTGCGGAAACTAATTGTAAGGCTTATTTTTGCTTCAAATTGAAGAATGAAATAAAAGATGGGTTTCTTGTTGTGACTTCATCCAATGACGGAACTGAATTAGTATGGTTGAGGTTGGGTGCAAAGGATGACATTTCCCATGAGGAAATGGTGTAAATGGCATGAGATAGAGGCCTACTTTTCTCAATGCACAAGAAAGAAAACCTAGGTCGGATTGGCAGTGATTTCAGCATTATTCACATGGCTTTTCTTTTAATGACAGGTTTTGGATCCAGCCTAAGCTTCTAATTCAGTTTTAGAAAGATGAGAAACAACAAAGAAAGTAATAAGGTCCGTATAAAAATGGTTACAAAGAACCAAAAAATAAATTAAGCCAAAAACATTGTTGAGAAATTAGTAATCTTGTGTAAGTCAATTACTTCCCTTAATTCAACGTTAAAGCATAACCACGGGTAGATGGGGAGCGTTAGGGGTGTGTGGCACTTCTTGGATGAGGGAAAACAAATGTAGGGTTTATGTGGGCTTCAAATCGAGGAACGAAACGAAAGATTGGTTTCTTTGTGTAAATTGGCCCCCCGCAAGAACTAAACTTCTACGGTAAAGGTTGGGTATGAACGATCAAATTTTCCTTGTGAAAATGATCTAGGGGTCGACTTGTCACGACGCGTATGAAGATCGCCTAGGTGCAAATTGGCGGCGATTCGAGCATTATCGACATGGAAGTCTGTCATGTCTTAGATAAAGCCTAATCTACTAATTCCATCTTAGAACGTTGGGAAATGACAAGAAAAGCAATATGATCCAAATGAAAACAATGGTTACAAAGAACTAAAAAAGAAATTAAACTCAAAACATTGTTGAGTGATGACCAATCTTGTGTAAGTCGATTACATCCTTTGAATCAAGCTAAAAGCTTAACGATGGGGTAGATGGAGAAGCTTAGGGGCATGTGGCCCTTCTTGAAGTTGAGAAAACTATTTGTAAGGCTTACGTTGGCTTCAAATTGAAGATTGAAACAAAAGATGGGTTTCTTGTAGTGAATTCGTCTAATGACGGAACTGAACGAGTATGGGGGAGGTGGTGAGCAAACGATGACATTTTCAAAGAGGAAATGGTGTAAAGGGCATGGGCTAGAGGCGTACTTGTCACAATGCACAAGAAAGAGAACTTAGGTCGGATTGGCGTTGATTTCAGCATTATTCACATGGCTTTTCTTTTATTGACAGGTTTTGGATCCAGCCTAAGTTTCTAATTCAATCTCAGAATTATGAGAAACAACAATGAAAGTAATACGGTCAGTATAAAACAGGTTACAAAGAGCGAAAAAGGAAATTAAGCCGAAAACAATGTTGAGAGATTACTAATCTTGTGTAAGTGAATTACTTCCTTTAATTCAACGTTAAAGCATAACCACGGGTAGATGGGGAACGTTAGGGGTGTATGGTACTTCTTGGACTTGAAGGAAACCAAATGTAGGGTTTATGTGGGCTTCAAATCTAGGAATGAAACGAAAGACTGGTTTCTTAGTGTAAATTGGTCCACTGCAAGAACTAAACTTGTATGGTAAAGGTTGGGTGTAAACGATGAAACTTTCGATGTGAAAATGGTCTAAAAGCCTTCGGCTAAGCGCTGACATGTCGCAACGGTTATGAAGGATCGCCTAGGTGCCGATTGGCGGTGATTCGAGCATTATCGACATGGAAGTCTGTCATGTCTTAGATAAAGCCTAATCTACTAATTCCATCTTAGAATGTTGGAAAACGACAAGAAAAGAAATATGATCCGAATGAAAACAATGGTTACAAAGAACCATAAAGGAAATTAAACTCAAAACATTGTTGAAAGATGACTAATCTTGTGTAAGTCGATTACATCCTTTGAATCAGGATAAAAGCTTAACGATGGGTTAGATGGGGAAGCTTAGGGCATGTGGCACTTCTTGAAGTTGCGGAAACTAGTTGTAAAGCTTATGTTGGTTTCAAATTGAAGAATGAAACAAAAGATGGGTTTCTTGTTGTAACTTTGTCCAATGCCGGAACTGAACTAGTATGGTTGGGGTTGGGAGCAAATGATGACATTTCCCATGCGGAAATGGCGTAAATGGCATGACCTAGAGGCCTACTAGTCGCAATGCACAAGAAAGAGAACTTAGGTCGGATTGGCGGTGATTTCAGCATTATTCACAAGGCTTTTCTTTTAATGACAGGTTTTGGATCCATCCTAAGCTTCTAATTCAGTCTTTGAATGATGACAAACAACAAGGAACGTAATAAGGTCCGTATAAAAAAGGTTACAAAGAACCAAAAAGGAAATTAAGCCGAAAACATTATTGAGAGATTACTAATCTTGTGTAAGTTAATTACTTCCCTTAATTCAACGTTAAAGCATAACCACGGGTAGATGGGAACGTTAGGCGATATGGAACTTCTTGGACTTGGGGGAAACCAAATGTAGCATTTCTATGGGCTTCAAATCGAGGACCGAAACGATAGACTGGTTTCTTTGTGTTAATTGGCCCACTATAAGAACTAAACTTCTATGGTAACGGTTGGGTATAAACGATGAAACTTTCCTTGTGAAAACGGTCTAAAAGGCTTCGGCTAGGGGCCGACTTGTCGCAACTGGTATGAAGCATCGCCTAGGTGCCGATTGGCGGTGATTCGAGCATTATCGACATGGAAGTCTTTCATGTCTTAGATAAAGCCTAATCTTCTAATTCAATCTTAGAACGTTGGAAAACGACAAGAAAAGCAATATGATCCGAATGAAAAAAAAAAGTTACAAAGAACCAAAAAGGAAATTAAACTCAAAACATTGTCAAGAGGTGACCAATCTTGTGTATGTCGATTACATCCTTTGAATCGAGCTAAAAGCTTAACGATGGGGAAGCTTAGGGGCCTGTGGCACTGCTCCAAATTGAGGAAACTAATTGTAAGGCTTATGCTCGCTGCAAATTGAAGAATGAAGCAAAAGATGGGTTGCTTGTTGTAACTTCATCCTATGCCAGAACTGAACTAGTATGGTTGAGGTTGGGTGCAAATTATGACATTTCCCATGAGGAAATGGTGTAAATGGCATGAGCTAGAGGCCTACTTGTCGCAATGCACAAGAAAGAGAACTTAGGTCGGATTGGCGGTGATTTCAGCATTATTCACATTACTTTTCTTTTAATGACAGGTTTTGAATCCAGCCTAAGCTTCTAATTCAGTCTTAGAATGATGATAAATAACAAAGAAAGTAATAAGGTCTGTATAAAAAAGGTTACAAAGAACCAAAAAGGAAATTAAGCCGAAAACATTATTGAGAGATTACAAATCTTGTGTAAGTCAATTACTTCCTTTAATTCAACGTTAAAGCATAACCACGGGGAGATGGGAACGTTAGGGGGTGTGGCACTTCTTGGACTTGAGGGAAACCAAATGTAGGGTTTATGTGGGCTTCAAATCGAGGAATTTATGGTCTCTTTGTGTAAATTGGTTCATTGTGAAAACGGTCTAAAAGGTTTCGGCTACGGGCCGACTTGTCGCAACTGGTATGAAGGATCGCCTAGGTGCCGATTGGCGGTGATTCGAGCATTATCGACATGGAAGTCTTTCATATGTTAGATAAAGCCTAATCTTCTAATTCAATCTTAGAACATCGGAAAACGACAAGAAAAGCAATATAATTCGAATGAAAAAAAGGGTTACAAAGAACCAAAAAGGAAATTAAACTCAAAACATTGTTAAGAGATGACTAATCTTGTCTAAGTCGATTACATCCTTTGAATCAAGCTAAAAGCTTAATGATGGGGTAGATGGGGAAGCTTAGGGGCATGTGGCACTTCTTGAAGTTGAGGAAACTAATTGTAAGGCTTATGTTGGCTTCAAATTGAAGAATGAAACAAAAGATGGGTTTCATGTTGTAAATTCGTCTAATGACGGAACTGAACTAATATCGTTGAGGTGGTGTGCAAACGAATACATTTGCAATGAGGAAATGGTGTAAATGGCATGGGCTAGAGGCGTACTTGTCGCAATGCACAAGAAAGAGAACTTAGGTTGGATTGGCAGTAATTTCAGCATTATTCACATGGCTTTTCTTTTATTGACAGGTTTTGGATCCAGCCTAAGCTTCTAATACAGTCTTAGAATTATGAGAAACAACAATGAAAGTAATAAGGTCCGCATAAAAAAGGTTACAAAGAGCTAAAAAGGAAATTAAGCCGAAAACACTGTTGAGAGATTACTAATCTGGTGTAAGTTAATTACTTTCCTTAATTCAGCATTAAAGCATAACCACGGGTAGATGGGGAACGTTAGGGGTGTGTGGTACTTCTTGGATTTGAAGGAAACCAAATGTAGGGTTTATGTGGGCTTCAAATCTAGGAATGAAACGAAAGACTGGTTTCTTTGTGTAAATTGGTCGACTGCAATAACTAAACTTGTATGGTAAAGGTTGGGTGTAAACGACGAAAGGCTTCGGCTAGCGGCCGACTTGTCGCAACGAGTATGAAGGATCGCCTAGGTGCCGATTGGCGGTGATTCAAGCATTATCGACATAGAAGTCTGTTATGTCTTAGATAAAGCGTAATCTACTAATTCCAACATAGAACGTTGGAAAACGACAAGAAAAGCAATATGATCCAAATGAAAACAATGGTTACAAAGAACCATAAAGGAAATTAAACTCAAAACATTGTTGAAAGATGACTAATCTTATGTAAGTAGATTACATCCTTTGACTCAGGCTAAAAGCTTAACGATGGGGTAGATGGGGAAGCTTAGGGGTATGTGGCACTTCCTGAAGTTCAGGAAACTATGTGTAAGGCTTATGTTGGCTTCAAATTGAAGAATGAAACAAAAGATGGGTTTCTTGTTGTAAATCCGTCTAATGACGGAACTGAACTAGTATGGTTGAGGTGGTGTGCAAACGATGACATTTCCCATGAGGAAATGGTGTAAATGGCATGAGTTAGAGGCGTACTTGTCGCAATGCATAAGAATGAGAACTTAGGTCGGATTGGCGGTGGTGATTTCAGCATTATTCACATGGCTTTTCTTTTAATGACAGGTTTTGGATCCAGCCTAAGTTTCTAATTCAGTCTTTGAATGATGAGAAAGAAGAAAGAAAGTAATAAGGTCCGTATAAAAAAGGTTACAAAGAGCCAAAAAGGAAATTAAGCCTAAAACATTGTTCAGAGATTACTAATCTTGTGTAAGTCAATTTCTTCCCTTAATTCAACGTTAAAGCATAACCACGGGTAGATGGGGACGTTAGGGGGTGTGACACTTCTTGGACTTGAGGGAAACCAAATGTAGGGTTTATGTGGGCTTCAAATCGAGAAACGAAACGAAAGACTGGTTTCTGTGTGTAAATTGGCCCACTACAAGAACTAAACTTCTACGGTAAAGGTTGGGTATAAACGATGAAACTTTCCTTGTGGAAACGGTCTAAAAGGCTTCGGCTAGGGGCCGACTTGTCGCAACTGGTATGAAGCATCGCCTAGGTGCCGATTGGCAGTGATTCGTGTATTATCGACATGGATGTCTGTCATGTCTTAGATAAAGCCTAACCTTCTAATTCAATCTTAGAACGTTGGAAAACGACAAGAAAAGCAATATGATCCGAATGAAAACAATGGTTACAAAGAATCATAAAGGAAATTAAACTCAAAACATTGTTGAAAGATGACTAATCTTGTGTAAGTCGACTACATCCTCTGACTCAGGATAAAAGCCTAACGATGGGGTAGATGGAGAAGCTTAGGGGCATGTGGCACTTCTTGAAGTTCAGGAAACTAAGTGTAAGGCTTATGTTGGCTTCAAATTGAAGCATGAAACAAAAGATGGGTTTCTTGTTGTAAATTCGTCGAATGACGGAACTGAACTAGTATGGTTGAGGTGGTGTGCAAACGATGACATTTGCAATGAGGAAATGGTGTAAATGGCATGGGCTAGAGGTGTACTTGTCGCAATGCACAAGAAAGAGAACTTAGGTTGGATTGGCGGTGATTGCAGCATTATTCACATGGCTTTTCTTTTATTGACAGGTTTTGGATCTAGCCTAAGCTTCTAATTCAATCTTAGAATGATGAGAAACAACAAAGAAAGTAATAAGGTCCGTATAATAAAGGTTACAAAGAACTAAAAAGGAAATTAAGCCGAAAACATTGTTGAGAAATTACTAATGTTGTGTAAGTCAATTACTTCCCTTAATTCCACGTTAAAGCATAACCACGAGTAGATGGGGAACGTTAGGGGCGTGTGGTACTTCTTGGACTTGAGGGAAACCAAATGTAGGGTTTGTGTGGGCTTCAAATCGATGAATGAAACGAAAGACTGGTTTCTTTGTGTAAATTGGTCCACTGCAAGAACTAAACTTGTATGGTAAAGGTTGGGTGTAAACGATGAAACTTTCCTTGTGAAAATGGCCTAAAAGGCTTCGGCTAGAGGCCGTCTTGTCGCAACGGGTATGAAGGATTGCCTAGGTGCCGATTGGCAGTGATTCGAGCATTATCGACAAGGAAGTCTATCATGCTTTAGATAAAGCCTAATCTACTAATTCCATCTTAGAACGTTGGAAAAGGACAAGAAAAGCAATATGATCCGAATGAAAACAATGGTTACGAAGAACCATAAAGGAAATTAAACTCAAAACATTGTTGAAAGATGACTAATCTTGTGTAAGTCGATTACATCCTTCGACTCAGGCTAAAAGCTTAACGATGGGGTAGATGGGGAAGCTTAGGGGCATGTGGCACTTCTTGAAGTTGCGGAAACTAATTGTAAGGGTTATGTTGGCTTCAAATGGAAGAATGAAACAAAAGATGGGTTTCTTGTTGTAACTTCGTCTAATGACGGAACTGAACTAGTATGGTTGAGGTGGTGTGCAAACGATGACATTTGCAATGAGGAAATGGTGTAAATGGCATGGGTTAGAGGCGTACTTGTCGCAATGCACAAGAGAGAGAACTTAGGTCGGATTGGCGGTGATTTCAGCATTATTCACTTGGCTTTTCTTTTATTGACAGGTTTTGGATCCTACCTAAGCTTCTAATTCAGCTTTAGAATGATGAGACACAAGAAAGAAAGAAATAAGGTCCGTATAAAAAAGTTACAAAGAACTAAAAAGGAAATTAAGCCGAAAACATTGTTGAGGAATTACTAATCTTCTGTGAGTCAATTACTTCCCTTTATTCAACGTTGAAGCATAACCACGGGTAGATGGGGAACGTTAGGGGTGTGTGGGACTTCTTGGACTTGAAGGAAACCAAATGTAGGGTTTATGTGGGCTTCAAATCTAGGAACGAAATGAAAGACTGGTCTCTTTGTGTAAATTGGTTCATTGTGAAAACGGTCTAAAAGGTTTCGGCTAGGGGCCGACTTGTCGCAACTGGTATGAAGGATCGCCTAGGTGCCGATTGGCGGTGATTCGAGCATTATCGACATGGACGTCTTTCATTTCTTAGATAAAGCCTAATCTTCTAATTCAATCTTAGAACGTCGGAAAACGACAAGAAAAGCAATATAATTCGAATGAAAAAAACGGTTACAAAGAACCAAAAAGGAAATTAAACTCAAAACATTGTTAAGAGATGACTAATCTTGTCTAAGTCGATTACATCCTTTGAATCAAGCTAAAAGCTTAATGATGGGGTAGATGGGGAAGCTTAGGGGCATGTGGCACTTCTTGAAGTTGAGGAAACTAATTGAAAGGCATATGTTGGCTTCAAATTGAAGAATGAAACAAAAGATGGGTTTCATGTTGTAAATTCGTCTAATGACGGAACTGAACTAATATCGTTGAGGTGGTGTGGAAACGACGACATTTGCAATGAGGAAATGGTGTAAATGGCATGGGCTAGAGGCGTACTTGTCGCAATGCACAAGAAAGAGAACTTAGGTCGGATTGGCAGTGATTTCAGCATTATTCACATGGCTTTTCTTTTATTGACAGGTTTTGGATCCAACCTAAGCTTCTAATACAGTCTTAGAATTATGAGAAACAACAATGAAAGTAATAAGGTCCGCATAAAAAAGGTTACAAAGAGCTAAAAAGGAAATTAAGCCGAAAACAATGTTGAGAGATTACTAATCTCGTGTAAGTCAATTACTTCCCTTAATTCAACGTTAAAGCATAACCACGGGTAGATGGGGAACGTTAGGGGCGTGTGGTACTTCTTCGACTTGAGGGAACCCAAACGTAGGGTTTGTGTGGGCTTCAAATCGATGAATGAAACGAAAGACTGGTTTCTTTGTGTAAATTGGTCCACTGCAAGAACTAAACTTGTATGGTAAAGGTTGGGTGTAAACGATGAAACTTTCCTTGTGAAAATGCCCTAAAAGGCTTCAGTTAGAGGCCGTCTTGTCGCAACGGGTATGAAGGATCGCCTAGGTGCCGATTGGCGGTGATTCGAGCATTATCGACAAGGAAGTCTATCATGGTTTAGATAAAGCCTAATCTACTAATTCCATCCTAGAACGTTGGAAAACGACAAGAAAAGCAATATGATCCGAATGAAAACAATGCTTACAAAGAACCATAAAGGAAATTAAACTCAAAACATTGTTGAAAGATGACTAATCTTGTGTAAGTCGATTACATCCTTTGACTCAGGCTAAAAGCTTAACGATGGGGTAGATGGGGAAGCTTAGGGGCATGTGGTACTTCTTGAAGTTGCGGAAACTAATTGTAACGGTTATGTTGGCTTCAAATGGAAGAATGAAACAAAAGATGGGTTTCTTGTTGTAACTTCGTCTAATGACGGAACTAAACTAGTATGGTTGAGGTGGTGTGCAAACGATGACATTTGCAATGAGGAAATGGTGTAAATGGCATGGGCTAGAGGCGTACTTGTCGCAATGCACAAGAGAGAGAACTTAGGTCGGATTGGCCGTGATTTCAGCATTATTCACTTGGCTTTTCTTTTATTGACAGGTTTTGGATCCTGCCTAAGCTTCTAATTCAGCTTTAGAATGATGAGAAACAGGAAAGAAAGTAATAAGGTCCGTATAAAAAAGGTTACAAAGAACTAAAAAGGAAATTAAGCCGAAAACATTGTTGAGAAATTACTAATCTTCTGTGAGTCAATTACTTCCCTTTATTCAACGTTGAAGCATAACCACGGGTAGATGGGGAACGTTAGGGGCGTGTCGTACTTCTTGGACTTGAGGGAAACCAAATGTAGGGTTTGTGTGGGCTTCAAATCGATTAATGAAACGAAAGACTGGTTTCTTTGTGTAAATTGTTCCACTGCAAGAACTAAACTTGTATGGTAAAGGTTGGGTGTAAACGATGAAACTTTCCATGTGAAAATGGTCTAAAAGGCTTCGGCTAGGGGCCGACTTGTCGCAACGAGTATGAAGGATCGCCTAGGTGCCGATTGGTGGTGATTCGAGCATTATCGACATGGAAGTCTGTTATGTCTTAGATAAAGCGTAATCTACTAATTCCAACTTAGAACGTTGGAAACGACAAGAAAAGAAATATGATCCGAATGAAAACAATGGTTACAAAGAACCATAAAGGAAATTAAACTCAAAACATTGTTGAAAGATGACTAATCTTGTGCAAGTCGATTACATCCTTTGAATCAGGATAAAAGGTGTTCGATGGGGTAGATGGGGAAGCTTAGGGGCATGTGGCACTTCTTGAAGTTGCGGAAACTAATTGTAAGGCTTACCTTGGTTTCAAATTGAAGAATGAAACAAAAGATGGGTTTCTTGTTGTAACTTCGTCCAATGCCGGGACTGAACTTGTATGGTTGGGGTTGGGTGCAAATGATGACATTTCCCATGAGGAAATGGCATAAATGGCATGAGTTACAAGCCTACTTGTCGCAATGCATAAGAAAGAGAACTTAGGTCAGATTGGCGGTGGGGATTTCAGCATTATTCACATGGCTTTTCTTTTAATGACAGGTTTCGGATCCAGCCTAAACTTCTAATTCAGTCTTTGAATGATGAGAAACAACAAAGAAAGTAATAAGGTCCGTATGAAAAAGGTTACAAAGAGCCAAAAAGGAAATTAAGCTGAAAACATTGATGAGAGATTACTAATCTTGTGTAAGTCAATTACTTCCCTTAATTCAACGTTAAAGCATAACCACGGGTAGATGGGAACGTTAGGGGGTGTGACACTTCTTGGACTTGAGGGAAACGAAATGTAGGGTTTATGTGGGCTTCAAATCGAGAAACGAAACGAAAGACTAGTTTCTTTGTGTAAATTGGCCCATTGCAAGAACTAAACTTCTACGGTAAAGGTTGGATATAAACGCTGAAACTTTCCTTGTGAAAATGGTCTAAAAGGCTTCGGCTAGGGGCCGACTTGTCGCAACTGGTATGAAGCATCGCCTAGGTGCCGATTGCCAGTGACTCGTGTATTATCGACATGGAAGTCTGCCATGTCTTAGATAAAGCCTAATCTTCTAATTCAATCTTAGAACGTTGGAAAACGACAAGAAAAGCAATATGACCCGAATGAAAAAAACGGTTACAAAGAACCAAAAGGGAAATTAAACTCAAAACATTGTTAAGAGGTGACCAATCTTGTGTATGTCGATTACATCCTTTGAATCGAGCTAAAAGCTTAACGATGGGGAAGCTTAGGGGCATGTGGCACTGCTCCAAATTGAGGAAACTAATTGTAAGGCTTATGTTCGCTGCAAATTGAAGAATGAAGCAAAAGATGGGTTGCTTGTTGTAACTTCATCCTATGCTGGAACTCAACTAGTATGGTTGAGGTTGGGTGCAAATTATGACATTTTCCATGAGGAAATGGTGTAAATGGCATGAGCTAGAGGCCTACTTGTCGCAATGCACAAGAAAGAGAACTTAGGTCGGATTGGCGGTGGTGATTTCAGCATTATTCACATGGCTTTTCTTTTAATGACAGGTTTCGGATCCAGCCTAAACTTCTAATTCAGTCTTTGAATGATGAGATACAACAAAGAAAGTAATAAGGTCCGTATAAAAAAGGTTACAAAGAGCCAAAAAGGAAATTAAGCTGAAAACATTGTTGAGAGATTACTAATCTTGTGTAAGTCAATTACTTCCCTTAATTCAACGTTAAAGCATAACCACGGGTAGATGTGGAACGTTAGGGGTGTGTGGTACTTCTTGGACTTGAAGGAAACCAAATGTAGGGTTTATGTGGGCTTCAAATCTAGGAATGAAACGAAAGCCTGGTTTCTTTTTGTAAATTGGTCGACTGCAATAACTAAACTTGTATGGTAAAGGTTGGGTGTAAACGATGAAACCTTCCTAGTGAAAATGGTCTAAAAGGCTTCGGCTGGGGGCCGACTTGTCGCAACGAGTATGAAGGATCGCCTAGGTGCCGATTGGCGGTGATTCGAGGATTATCGACATGGAAGTCTGTTATGTCTTAGATAAAGCGTAATCTACTAATTCCAACTTAGAACGTTGGAAAACGACAAGAAAAGCAATATGATCCAAATGAAAACAATAGTTACAAAGAACCATAAAGGAAATTAAACTAAAAACATTGTTGAAAGATGACTAATCTTGTGTAAGTCGATTACATCCTTTGAATCAGGATAAAAGGTGTTCGATGGGGTAGATGGGGAAGCTTAGGGGTATGTGGCACTTCCTGAAGTTCAGGAAACTAAGTGTAAGGCTTATGTTGGCTTCAAATAGAACAATGAAACAAAAGATGGGTTTCTTGTTGTAAATTCGTCTAATGACGGAACTGAACTAGTATGGTTGAGCTGGTGTGCAAACGATGACATTTCCCATGAGGAAATGGTGCAAATGGCATGAGTTAGAGGCGTACTTGTCGCAATGCATAAGAATGAGAACTTAGGTCGGATTGGCGGTGGTGATTTCAGCATTATTCACTTGGCTTTTCTTTTAATGACAGGTTTTGGATCCAGCCTAAGTTTCTAATTCAGTCTTTGAATGATGAGAAACAACAAAGAAAGTAATAAGGTCTGTATAAAAAAGGTTACAAAGAGCCAAAAAGGAAATTAAGCCTAAAACATTGTTGAGAGATTGCTAATCTTGGGTAAGTCAATTTCTTCCCTTAATTCAACGTTAAAGCATAACCACGGGTAGATGGGGACGTTAGGGGGTGTGACACTTCTTGGACTTGAGGGAAACCAAATGTAGGGTTTATGTGGGCTTCAAATCGAGAAACGAAACGAAAGACTGGTTTCTGTGTGTAAATTGGCCCACTGCAAGAACTAAACTTCTACGGTAAAGGTTGGGTATAAACGATGAAACTTTCCTTGTGAGAACGGTCTAAAAGGCTTCGGCTAGGGGCCGGCTTGTCGCAACTGGTATGAAGCATCGCCTAGGTGCCGATTGGCAGTGATTCGTGCATTATCGACATGGAAGTCTGGCATGTTTTAGATAAAGCCTAATCTTCTAATTCAATCTTAGAACGTTGGAAAACGACAAGAAAAGCAATATGATCCGAATGAAAACAATGGTTACAAAGAACCATAAAGGAAATTAAACTCAAAATATTGTTGAAAGATGACTAATCTTGTGTAAGTCGATTACATCCTCTGACTCAGGATAAAAGCCTAACGATGGGGTAGATGGGGAAGCTTAGCGGCATGTGGCACTTCTTGAAGCTCAGAAAACTAAGTGTAAGGCTTATGTTGGCTTCAAATTGAAGAATGAAACAAAAGATGGGTTTCTTGTTGTAAAATCGTCGAATGATGGAACTGAACTAGTATGGTTGAGGTGGTGTGCAAAAGATGACATTTGCAATGAGGAAATGGTGTAAATGGCATGGGCCAGAGGTGTACTTGTCGCAATGCACAAGAAAGAGAACTTAGGTCGGATTGGCGGTGATTTCAGGATTATTCACATGGCTTTTCTTTTATTAACAGGTTTTGGATCCAGCCTAAGCTTCTAATTCAATCTTAGAATGATGAGAAACAACAAAGAAAGTAATAAGGTCCGTATAATAAAGGTTACAAAGAACTAGAAAGGAAATTAAGCCGAAAACATTGTTGAGAAATGACTAATCTTGTGTAAGTCAATTACTTCCCTTAATTCCACGTTAAAGCATAACCACGGGTAGATGGGGAACGTTAGGGGCGTGTGGTACTTCTTCGACTTGAGGGAAACCAAATGTAGGGTTTGTGTGGGCTTCAAATCGATGAATGAAACGAAAGACTGGTTTCTTTGTGTAAATTGGTCCACAGCAAGAACTAAACTTGTATGGTAAAGGTTGGGTATAAACGATGAAACTTTCCTTGTGAAAATGGCCTAAAAGGCTTCGGCTAGAGGCCGTTTTGTCGCAACGGGTATGAAGGATCGCCTAGATGCCGATTGGCGGTGCTTCGAGCATTATCGACAAGGAAGTCTATCATGCTTTAGATAAAAGCCTAATCTACTAATTCCATCTTAGAACGTTGGAAAACGACAAGAAAAGCAATATGATCCAAATGAAAACAATGGTTACAAAGAGCCATAAAGGAAATTAAACTCAAAACATTGTTGAAAGTTGACTAATCTTGTGTAAGTCGATTACATCCTTTGACTCAGGCTAAAAGCTTAACGATGGGGTAGATGGGGAAGCTTAGGGGCATGTGGCACTTCTTGAAGTTGCGGAAACTAATTGTAAGTGTTATGTTGGCTTCAGATGGAAGAATGAAACAAAAGATGGGTTTCTTGTTGTAACTTCGTCTAATGACGGAACTGAACTAGTATGGTTGAGGTGGTGTGCAAACGATGACATTTGCAATGAGGAAATGGTGTAAATGGCATGGGCTAGAGGCGTACTTGTCTCAATGCACAAGAAAGAGAACTTAGGTCGGGCTGGCGGTGATTTCAGCATTATTCACTTGGCTTTTCTTTTATTGACAGGTTTTGGATCCTGCCTAAGCGTCTAATTCAGCTTTAGAATGATGAGAAACAAGAAAGAAAGTAATAAGGTCCGTATAAAAAAGGTTACAAAGAACTAAAAAGGAAATTAAGCCGAAAACATTTTTGAGAAATTACTAATCTTCTGTGAGTCAATTACTTCCGTTTATTCAACGTTAAAGCATAACCACGGGTAGATGGGGAACGTTAGGGGCGTGTGGTACTTCTTGGACTTGAGGGAAACCAAATGTAGGGTTTGTGTGGGCTTCAAATCGATGAATGAAAGAAAATACTGGTTTCTTTGTGTAAATTGGTCCACTGCAAGAGCTCAACTTGTATGGTAAAGGTTGGGTGAAACGATGAAACTTTCCTTGTGAAAATGGTCTAGAAGGCTTCGGCTAGGGGCCGACTTGTCGCAACGAGTATGAAGGATCGCCTAGGTGCCAATTGGCGGTGATTCCAGCATTATCGACATGGAAGTCTGTTATGTCTTAGATAAAGCGTAATCTACTAATTCCAACTTAGAACGTTGGAAACGACAAGAAAAGAAATATGATCCGAATGAAAACAATGGTTACAAAGAACCATAAAGGAAATTAAACTCAAAACATTGTTGAAAGATGACTAATCTTGTGTAAGTCGATTACATCCTTTAACTCAGGCTAAAAGTTTAACGATGGGGTAGATGGGGAAGCTTAGGGGCATGTGGCACTTCCTGAAGTTGCGGAAACTAAGTGTAAGGGTTATGTTGGCTTCAAATTGAAGAATGAAACAAAAGATGGGTTTCTTGTTGTAACTTCGTCTAATGACGGAACTGAACTAGTATGGTTGAGGTGGTGTGCAAACGATGACATTTCCCATGAGGAAATGGTGTAAATGGCATGAGTTAGAGGCGTACTTGTCGCAATGCAGAAGAATGAGAACTTAGGTCGGATTGGCGGTGGTGATTTCAGCATTATTCACATGGCTTTTCTTTTAATGACAGGTATTGGATTCAGCCTAAGTTTCTAATTCAGTCTTTGAATGATGAGAAACAACAAAGAAAGTAATAAGGTCCGTATAAAAAAGGTTACAAAGAGCCAAAAAGGAAATTAAGCCTAAAACATTGTTGAGAGATTGCTAATCTTGTGTAAGTCAATTTCTTCCCTTAATTCAACGTTAAAGCATAACCACGGGTAGATGGGGACGTTAGGGGGTGTGACACTTCTTGGACTTGAGGGAAACCAAATGTAGGGTTTATGTGGGCTTCAAATCGAGAAACGAAACGAAAGACTCTTTTCTGTGCGTAAATTGGCCCACTGCAAGAACTAAACTTCTACGGTAAAGGTTGGGTATAAACGATGAAACTTTCCTTGTGAAAACAGTCTAAAAGGCTTCGGCTAGGGGTCGACTTGTCGCAACTGGTATGAATCATTGCCTAGGTGCCGATTGGCAGTGATTCGTGTATTATCGACATGGAAGTCTGTCATGTCTTAGATAAAGCCTAATCTTCTAATTCAATCTTAGAACGTTGGAAAACGACAAGAAAAGCAATATGATCCGAATGAAAACAATGGTTACAAAGAACCATAAAGGAAATTAAACTCAAAACATTGTTGAAAGATGACTAATCTTGTGTAAGTCGATTACATCCTCTGACTCAGGATAAAAGCCTAACGATGGGGTAGATGGGGAAGCTTAGGGGCATGTGGCACTTCTTGAAGTTCAGGAAACTAAGTGTAAGGCTTATGTTGGCTTCAAATTGAAGAATGAAACAAAAGATGGGTTTCTTGTTGAAAATTCGTCGATTGACGGAACTGAACTAGTATGGTTGAGGTGGTGTGCAAACGATTACATTTGCAATGAGGAAATGGTGTAAATGGCATGGGCTACAGGTGTACTTGTCGCAATGCACAAGAAAGAGAACTTAGGTCGGATTGGCGGTGATTTCAACATTATTCACATGGCTTTTCTTTTAATGACAGGTTTTGGATCCAGCCTAAGCTTCTAATTCAGTCTTAGAATGATGAGAAACAACAAAGAAAGTAGTAAGGTCCGTATAAAAAAGGTTACAAAGAACTAAAAAGGAAATTAAGCCGAAAACATTGTTGAGAAATTACTAATCTTGTGTAAGTCAATTACATCCCCTAATTCCACGTTAAAGCAAAACCACGGGTAGATGGGGAACGTTAGGGGCGTGTGGTACTTCTTGGACTTGAAGGAAACCAAATGTAGGGTTTGTGTGGGCTTCAAATCGATGAATGAAACAAAAGACTGGTTTCTTTGCATAAATTGGTCCACTGCAAGAACCAAACTTGTATGGTAAAGGTTGGGTGTAAACGATGAAAATTTCCCTGTGAAAATGGTCTAAAATGCTTCGGTTAAGGGCCGACTTGTCGCAACGGGTATGAAGGATCGCCTAGGTACCGATTGGCGGTGACTCGAGCATTATCGACATGGATGTCTGTCATGTCTTAGATAAAGCCTAATCTACTAATTCCATCTTAGAACGTTGGAAAGCGACAAGGAAAGCAATATGATCCGAATGAAAAAAAGGCTTACAAAGAACCAAAAAGGAAATTAAACTTAAAACATTGTTAAGAGATGACTAATCTTGTCGAAGTCGATTACATCCTTTGAATCAAGCTAAAAACTTAACGATGGGGTAGATGGGTAAGCTTAGGGGCATGTGGCACTTCTTGAAGTTGTGGAAACTAATTGTAAGGGTTATGTTGGCTTCAAATTGAAGAATGAAACAAAAAATGGGTTTCTTGTTGTAACTTCGTCCAATGCCGGAACTGAACTAGTATGGTTGAGGTTGGGTGCAAACGATGACATTTCCCATGAGGAAATGGTGTAAATGGCATGAACTAGGGGCCTACTTCTCGCAATGCACAAGAAAGAAAACTTAGGTCGGATTTGCGGCGATTTCAGCATTATTCACATGACTTTTCTTTTAATGACAGGTGTTGGATCCAGCCTAAGCTTCTAATTCAGCTTTAGAATAATGAGAAACAAGAAAGAAAGTAATAAGGTCCGTATAAAAAAGGTTACAAAGAACTAAAAAGGAAATTAAGCCGAAAACATTGTTGAGAAATTACTAATCTTCTGTGAGTCAATTACTTCCCTTTATTCAATGTTAAAGCATAACCACGGGTAGATGGGGAACGTTAGGGGCGTGTGGTACTTCTTGGACTTCAGGGAAACCAAATGTAGGGTTTGTGTGGGCTTCAAATCGATGAATGAAACGAAAGACTGGTTTCTTTGTGTAAATTGGTCCACTGCAAGAACCAAACTTGTATGCTAAAGGTTGGGTGTAAAGGATGAAACTTTCCCTGTGAAAATGGTCTAAAATGCTTCGGCTAAGGGCCGACTTGTCGCAACGGGTATGAAGGATCGCCTAGGTGCCGATTGGTGGTGACTCGAGCATTATCGACATGGATGTCTGTCATGTCTTAGATGAAGCCTAATCTACAAATTCGATCTTAGAACGTTGGAAAACGACAAGAAAAGCAATATGATCCGAATGAAAAAAAGGGTTACAAAGAACCAAAAAGGAAATTAAACTTAAAACATTGTTAAGAGATGACTAATCTTGTCGAAGTCGATTACATCCTTTGAATCAAGCTAAAAACTTAACGATGGGGTAGATGGGGAAGCTTAGGGGCATGTGGCACTTCTTGAAGTTGTGGAAACTAATTGTAAGGGTTATGTTGGCTTCAAATTGAAGAATGAAACAAAAAATGGGTTTCTTGTTGTAACTTCGTCCAATGCCGGAACTGAACTAGTATGGTTGAGGTTGGGTGCAAACGATGACATTTCCCATGAGGAAATGGTGTAAATGGCATGAACTAGGGGCCTACTTCTCGCAATGCACAAGAAAGAAAACTTAGGTCGGATTTGCGGCGATTTCAGCATTATTCACATGACTTTTCTTTTAATGACAGGTGTTGGATCCAGCCTAAGCTTCTAATTCAGCTTTAGAATAATGAGAAACAAGAAAGAAAGTAATAAGGTCCGTATAAAAAAGGTTACAAAGAACTAAAAAGGAAATTAAGCCGAAAACATTGTTGAGAAATTACTAATCTTCTGTGAGACAATTACTTCCCTTTATTCAACATTAAAGCATAACCACGGGTAGATGGGGAATGTTAGGGGAGTGTGGTACTTCTTGGACTTGAGGGAAACCAAATGTAGGGTTTGTGTGGGCTTCAAATCGATGAATGAAACGAAAGACTGGTTTCTTTCTGTAAATTGGTCCATTGCAAGAACTAAACTTGTATGGTAAAGGTTGGGTGTAAACGATGGAACTTTCCTTGTGAAAATGTTCTAAAGGCTTCGGCTAGAGGCCGACCTGTCGCAACGGGTATGAAGGATCGCCTAGGTGCCGATTGGCCTTGATTCGAGCTTTATCGACATGGAAGTCTATCATGTTTTAGATAAAACCTAATCTACTAATTCCATCTTAGAACGTTGGAAAACAACAAGAAAAGCAATATGATCCGAATGAAAAAAAGGGTTACAAAGAACCAAAAAGGAAATTAAACTTAAAACATTGTTAAGAGATGACTAATCTTGTCGAAGTCGATTACATCCTTTGAATCAAGCTAAAAACTTAACGATGGGGTAGATGGGGAAGCTTAGGGGCATGTGGCACTTCTTGAAGTTGCGGAAACTAATTGTAAGGGTTATGTTGGCTTCAAAATGAAGAATGAAACAAAAAATGGGTTTCTTGTTGTAACTTCGTCCAATGCCGGAACTGAACTATTATGGTTGAGGTTGGGTGCAAACGATGACATTTCCCATGAGGAAATGGTGTAAATGGCATGAGCTAGAGGCCTACTTCTCGCAATGCACAAGAAAGAAAACTTAGGTCGGATTTGCGGCGATTTTAGCATTATTCACATGGCTTTTCTTTTAATGACAGGTTTTGGATCCAGCCTAAGTTCTAATTCAGTCTTAGAATGATGAGAAACAACAAAGAAAGTAATAAGGTCCGTATAAAAAAGGTTACAAAGAACTAAAAATTAAATTAAGCTGAAAACATTGTTGAGAAATTACTAATCTTCTGTGAGTCAATTACTTCCCTTTATTCAACGTTAAAGCATAACCACGGGTAGATGGGGAACGTTAGGGGCGTGTGGTACTTCTTGGACTTGAGGGAAACCAAATGTAGGGTTTGTGTGGGCTTCAAATCGATGAATGAGACGAAAGACTGGTTTCTTTGTGTAAATTGGTCCACTGGAAGAACCAAGCTTGTATGGTAAAGGTTGGGTGTAAACCATGAAACTTTCCCTGTGAAAATGGTCTAAAATGCTTCGGCTAAGGGCCGACTTGTCGCAACGGGTATGAAGGATCGCCTAGGTGCCGATTGGCGATGACTTGAGCATTATCGACATGGATGTCTGTCATGTCTTAGATAAAGCCTAATCTACTAATTCCAGCTTAGAACGTTGGAAAACGACAAGAAAACCAATCTGATCCGAATGAAAAAAAGGGTTACAAAGAACCAAAAAGGAAATTAAACTCAAAACATTGTTAAGAGATGACTAATCTTGTCGAAGTCGATTACATCCTTTGAATCAAGCTAAAAACTTAACGATGGGGTAGATGGGGAAGCTTAGGGGCATGTGGCACTTCTTGAAGTTGCGGAAACTAATTGTAAGGGTTATGTTGGCTTCAAATTGAAGAATGAAACAAAAAATGGGTTTCTTGTTGTAACTTCGTCCAATGTCAGAACTAAACTATTATGGTTGAGGTTGGGTGCAAACGATGACATTTCCCATGAGGAAATGGTGTAAATGGCATGAGCTAGAGGCGTACTTCTCGCAATGCACCAGAAACAAAACTTAGGTCGGATTTGCGGCGATTCCAGCATTATTCACATGGCTTTTCTTTTAAAGACAGGTTTTGGATCCAGCCTAAGCTTCTAATTCAGCTTTAGAATGGTGAGAAACAAGAAAGAAAGAAATAAGGTCCGTATAAAAGAGGTTACAAAGAACTAAAAAGGAAATTAAGCCGAAAACATTGTTGAGAAATTACTAATCTTCTGTGAGTCAATTACTTCCCTTTATTCAACATTAAAGCATAACCACGGGTAGATGGGGAATGTTAGGGGAGTGTGGTACTTCTTGGACTTGAGGGAAACCAAATGTAGGGTTTGTGTGGGCTTCAAATCGATGAATGAAACGAAAGACTGGTTTCTTTCTGTAAATTGGTCCATTGCAAGAACTAAACTTGTATGGTAAAGGTTGGGTGTAAACGATGGAACTTTCCTTGTGAAAATGTTCTAAAGGCTTCGGCTAGAGGCCGACCTGTCGCAACGGGTATGAAGGATCGCCTAGGTGCCGATTGGCCTTGATTCGAGCTTTATCGACATGGAAGTCTATCATGTTTTAGATAAAACCTAATCTACTAGTTCCATCTTAGAACGTTGGAAAACGACAAGAAAAGCAATATGATCCGAATGAAAACAATGGTTACAATGAAACATAAGGGAAATTAAACTCAAAACATTGTTAAGAGATGACTAATCTTGTCGAAGTCGATTACATCCTTTGACTCAGGCTAAAAGCTTAACGATGGGGTAGATGGGGAAGCTTAGGGGTATGTGGCACTTCTTGAAGTTGCGGAAACTAATTGTAAGGCTTATGTTGGCTTCAAATTGAAGAATGAAACAAAAGATGGGTTTCTTGTTGTAAATTCGTCTAATGACGGAACTGAACTAGTACGGTTGAGGTGGTGTGCAAACGATGACATTTCCCATGAGGAAATGGTGTAAATGGCTTGGGCTGGAGGCATACTTGATGCAATGCACAACAAAACAGAACTTAGGTCGGATTGGCGGTGCTTGCAAAATTATTCACATGGCTTTTCTTTTAATGACAGGTTTTGGATCCAGCCTAAGTTCTAATTCAGTCTTAGAATGATGAGAAACAACAAAGAAAGTAATAAGGTCCGTATAAAAAGGGTTACAAAGAACTAAAAAGGAAATTAAGCCGAAAACATTATTGAGAAATTACTAATCTTGTGTAAGTCAATTACTTCCCTTAATTCCACGTTAAAGCAAAACCACGGGTAGATGGGGAACGTTAGGGGCGTGTGGTACTTCTTGGACTTGAAGGAAACCAAATGTGGGGTTTGTGTGGGCTTCAAATCGATGAATGAAACGAAAGACTGGTTTCTTTGCATAAATTGGTCCACTGCAAGAACCAAACTTGTATGGTAAAGGTTGGGTGTAAACGATAAAACTTTCCTCGTGAAAATGGTCTAAAATGCTTCGGCTAAGAGCCGACTTGTCGCAATGGGTACGAAGGATCGCCTAGGTGCCGATTGGCGGTGATTCGAGCATTATCGACATGGATGTCTGTCATGTCTTAGATAAAGCCTAATCTACTAATTCCATCTTAGAACGTTGGAAAACGACAAGAAAAGCAATATGATCCGAATGAAAAAAAGGGTTACAAAGAACCAAAAAGGAAATTAAACTTAAAACATTGTTAAGAGATGACTAATCTTGTCGAAGTCGATTACATCCTTTGAATCAATCTAAAAACTTAACGATGGGGTAGATGGGGAAGCTTTGGGGCATGTGGCACTTCTAGAAGTTGTGGAAACTAATTGTAAGGGTTATGTTGGCTTCAAATTGAAGAATGAAACAAAAAATGGGTTTCTTGTTGTAACTTTGTCCAATGCCGGAACTGAACTAGTATGGTTGAGGTTGGGTGCAAACAATGACATTTCCCATGAGGAAATGGTGTAAATGGCATGTGCTAGAGGCCTACTTCTCGCAATGCACAAGAAAGAAGACTTAGGTCGTATTTGTGGCCATTTCAACATTATTCACATGGGTTTTCTTTTAATGACAGGTTTTGGATCTAGCCTAAGCTTCTAATTCAGCTTTAGAATGATGAGAAAGAAGAAAGAAAGTAATAAGGTCCATATAAAAAAGGTTACAAAGAACTAAAAAGGAAATTAAGCCGAAAACATTGTTGAGAAATTACTAATCTTGTGCAAGTCAATTACTTCCCTTAATTCCACGTTAAAGCAAAACCACGAGTAGATGGGGAACTTTAGGGGCGTGTGGTACTTCTTGGACTTGAAGGAAACAAAATGTAGGGTTTGTGTGGGCTTCAAATTGATCAATGAAACGAAAGACTGGTTTCTTTGCGTAAATTGGTCCACTGCAAGAACCAAACTTGTATGGTAAAGGTTGGGTGTAAACGATGAAACTTTCCTTGTGAAAATGGACTACAATGCTTCGGCTAAGGGCTGACTTGTTGCAACGGGTATGGAGGATCGCCTAGGTGCCGATTCGAGCATTATCGACATGGATGTCTGTCATGTTTTAGATAAAGCCTAATCTACTAATTCCATCTTAGAACGTTGGAAAACGACAAGAAAAGCAATTTGATCCGAATGAAAACAATGGTTACAATGAACCATATAGGAAATTAAACTCAAAACATTGTTGAAAGAGACTAATCTTGTGTAAGTCGATTACATCCTTTGACTTAGGCTAAAAGCTTAACGATGGGGTAGAAGGGGAAGCTTAGGGGTATGTGGCACTTCTTGAAGTTGCGGAAACTAATTGTAAGGCTTATGTTGGCTTGAAATTGAAGAATGAAACAAAAGATGGGTTTCTTCTTGAAAGTTCGTCTAATGACGGAACTGAACTAGTATGGTTGAGGTTGGGTGCAAACAATGACATTTCCCATGAGGAAATGGTGTAAATGGCATGTGCTAGAGGCCTACTTCTCGCAATGCACAAGAAAGAACACTTAGGTCGTATTTGTGGCGATTTCAGCATTATTCACATGGGTTTTCTTTTAATGACAGGTTTTGGATCCAGCCTAAGCTTCTAATTCAGCTTTAGAATGATGAGAAAGAAGAAAGAAAGTAATAAGGTCAGTTTAAATAAGGTTACAAAGAACTAAAAAGGAAATTAAGCCGAAAACATTGTTGTGAAATTACTAATCTTGTGTAAGTCAATTACTTCCCTTAATTCCACGTTAAAGCAAAACCACGGGTAGATGGGGAACTTTAGGGGCGTGTGGCACTTCTTGGACTTGAAGGAAACAAAATGTAGGGTTTGTGTGGGCTTCAAATCGATCAATGAAACGAAAGACTGGTTTCTTTGCGTAAATTGGTCCACTGCAAGAACCAAACTTGTATGGTAAAGGTTGGGTGTAAACGATGAAACTTTCCTTGTGAAAATGGACTACAATGCTTCGGCTAAGGGCTGACTTGTTGCAACGGGTATGGAGGATCGCCTAGGTGCCGATTGGTGGTGATTCGAGCATTATCGACATGGATGCCTGTCATGTTTTAGATAAAGCCTAATCTACTAATTCCATCTTAGAACGTTGGAAAACGACAAGAAAAGCAATATGATCCGAATGAAAACAATGGTTACAATGAACCATATAGGAAATTAAACTCAAAACATTGTTGAAAGAGACTAATCTTGTGTAAGTCGATTACATCCTTTGACTCAGGCTAAAAGCTTAACGATGGGGTAGAAGGGGAAGCTTAGGGGTAAGTGGCACTTCTTGAAGTTGCGGAAACTAATTGTAAGGCTTATGTTGTCTTGAAATTGAAGAATGAAACAAAAGATGGGTTTCTTGTTGCAAGTTCGTCTAATGACGGAACTGAACTAGTATGGTTGAGGTGGTGTGCAAACGATGACATTTCCCATGAGGAAATGGTGTAAATGGCATGTGCTAGAGGCCTACTTCTCACAATGCACAAGAAAGAACACTTAGGTCGTATTTGTGGCGATTTCAGCATTATTCACATGGGTTTTCGTTTAATGACAGGTTTTGGATCCAGCCTAAGCTTCTAATTCAGCTTTAGAATGATGAGAAAGAAGAAAGAAAGTAATAAGGTCCATATAAAAAAGGTTACAAAGAACTTAAAAGGAAATTAAGCCGAAAACATTGTTGAGAAATTACTAATCTTGTGTAAGTCAATTACTTCCCTTAATTCCACGTTAAAGCAAAACCACGGGTAGATGGGGAACTTTAGGGGCGTGTGGTACTTCTTGGACTTGAAGGAAACAAAATGTAGGGTTTGTGTGGGCTTCAAATCGATCAATGAAATGAAAGACTGGTTTCTTTGCGTAAATTGGTCCACTGGAAGAACCAAACTTGTATGCTAATGGTTGGGTGTAAACGATGAAACTTTCCTTGTGAAAATGGACTACAATGCTTCGGCTAAGGGCTGACTTGTTGCAACGGGTATGGAGGATCGCCTAGGTGCCGATTGGTGGTGATTCGAGCATTATCGACATGGATGTCTGTCATGTCTTAGATAAAGCCTAATCTCCTAATTCCATCTTAGAACGTTGGAAAACGACAAGAAAAGCAATATGATCCGAATGAAAAAAAGGGTTACAAAGAACCAAAAAGGAAATTAAACTCAAAATATTGTTAAGAGATGACTAATCTTGTGAAAGTCGATTACATCCTTTGAATCAAGCTAAAAACTTAACGATGGGGTAGATGGGGAAGCTTTGGGGCATGTGGCACTTCTTGAAGTTGCGGAAACTAATTGTAAGGGTTATGTTGGCTTCAAATTGAAGAATGAAACAAAAAATGGGTTTCTTGTTGTAACTTCGTCCAATGCCGGAACTGAACTAGTATGATTGAGGTTGGGTGCAAACAATGACATTTCCCATGAGGAAATGGTGTAAATGGCATGTGCTAGAGGCCTACTTCTCACAATGCACAAGAAAGAACACTTAGGTCGTATTTGTGGCGATTTCAGCATTATTCACATGGGTTTTCGTTTAATGACAGGTTTTGGATCCAGCCTAAGCTTCTAATTCAGCTTTAGAATGATGAGAAAGAAGAAAGAAAGTAATAAGGTCCATATAAAAAAGGTTACAAAGAACTTAAAAGGAAATTAAGCCGAAAACATTGTTGAGAAATTACTAATCTTGTGTAAGTCAATTACTTCCCTTAATTCCACGTTAAAGCAAAACCACGGGTAGATGGGGAACTTTAGGGGCGTGTGGTACTTCTTGGACTTGAAGGAAACAAAATGTAGGGTTTGTGTGGGCTTCAAATCGATCAATGAAATGAAAGACTGGTTTCTTTGCGTAAATTGGTCCACTGGAAGAACCAAACTTGTATGCTAATGGTTGGGTGTAAACGATGAAACTTTCCTTGTGAAAATGGACTACAATGCTTCGGCTAAGGGCTGACTTGTTGCAACGGGTATGGAGGATCGCCTAGGTGCCGATTGGTGGTGATTCGAGCATTATCGACATGGATGTCTGTCATGTTTTAGATAAAGCCTAATCTACTAATTCCATCTTAGAACGTTGGAAAACGACAAGAAAAGCAATATGATCCGAATGAAAACAATGGTTACAATGAACCATATAGGAAATTAAACTCAAAACATTGTTGAAAGAGACTAATCTTGTGTAAGTCGATTACATCCTTTGACTCAGGCTAAAAGCTTAACGATGGGGTAGAAGGGGAAGCTTAGGGGTATGTGGCACTTCTTGAAGTTGCGGAAACTAATTGTAAGGCTTATGTTGTCTTGAAATTGAAGAATGAAACAAAAGATGGGTTTCTTGTTGCAAGTTCGTCTAATGACGGAACTGAACTAGTATGGTTGAGGTTGGGTGCAAACGAAGACATTTCCCATGAGGAAATGGTGTAAATGGCATGAGCTAGAGGCCTACCACTCGCAATGCACAAGAAAGAAAACTTAGGTCGGATTTGCGGCGATTTCAGCATTATTCACATGGCTTTTCTTTTAATGACAGGTTTTGGATCCAACCTAAGCTTCTAATCCAGCTTTAGAATGATGAGAAACAAGAAAGAAAGTAATAAGGTCTGTATAAAAAAGGTTACAAAGAACTAAAAAGGAAATTAAGCCGAAAACATTGTTGAGAAATTACAAATCTTCTGTGAGTCAATTACTTCCCTTTATTCAACGTTAAAGCATAACCACGGGTAGATGGGGAACGTTAGGGGCGTGTGGTACTTCTTGGACTTCAGGGAAACCAAATGTAGGGTTTGTGTGGGCTTCAAATCGATGAATGAAACGAAAGACTGGTTTCTTTGTGTAAATTGGTCAACTGCAAGAACCAAAATTGTATAGTAAAAGTTGGGTGTAAACGATGAAACTTTCCCTGTGAAAATGGTCTAAAATGCTTCGGCTAAGGGCCCACATGTCGCAACGGGTATGAAGGATCGCCTAGGTGCCGATTGGAGGTGATTCGAGCATTATCGACATGGATGTCTGTCATGTCTTAGATAAAGCCTAATCTACTAATTCCATCTTAGAACGTTGGAAAACGACAAGAAAAGCAATATGATCCGAATGAAAAAAAGGGTTACAAAGAACCAAAAAGGAAATTAAACTTAAAACATTGTTAAGAGATGACTAATCTTGTCGAAGTCGATTACATCCTTTGAATCAAGCTAAAAACTTAACGATGGGGTAGATGGGGAAGCTTTGGGGCATGTGGCACTTCTTGAAGTTGCGGAAACTAATTGTAAGGGTTATGTTGGCTTCAAATTGAAGAATGAAACAAAAAATGGGTTTCTTGTTGTAACTTCGTCCAATGCCGGAACTGAACTAGTATGATTGAGGTTGGGTGCAAACAATGACATTTCCCATGAGGAAATGGTGTAAATGGCATGTGCTAGAGGCCTACTTCTCACAATGCACAAGAAAGAACACTTAGGTCGTATTTGTGGCGATTTCAGCATTATTCACATGGGTTTTCTTTTAATGACAGGTTTTGGATCCAGCCTAAGCTTCTAATTCAGCTTTAGAATGATGAGAAAGAAGAAAGAAAGTAATAAGGTCCATATAAAAAAGGTTACAAAGAACTTAAAAGGAAATTAAGCCGAAAACATTGTTGAGAAATTACTAATCTTGTGTAAGTCAATTACTTCCCTTAATTCCACGTTAAAGCAAAACCACGGGTAGATGGGGAACTTTAGGGGCGTGTGGTACTTCTTGGACTTGAAGGAAACAAAATGTAGGGTTTGTGTGGGCTTCAAATCGATCAATGAAATGAAAGACTGGTTTCTTTGCGTAAATTGGTCCACTGCAAGAACCAAACTTGTATGCTAATGGTTGGGTGTAGACGATGAAACTTTCCTTGTGAAAATGGACTACAATGCTTCGGCTAAGGGCTGACTTGTTGCAACGGGTATGGAGGATCGCCTAGGTGCCGATTGGTGGTGATTCGAGCATCATCGACATGGATGTCTGTCATGTTTTAGATAAAGCCTAATCTACTAATTCCATCTTAGAACGTTGGAAAACGACAAGAAAAGCAATATGATCCGAATGAAAACAATGGTTACAATGAACCATATAGGAAATTAAACTCAAAACATTGTTGAAAGAGACTAATCTTGTGTAAGTCGATTACATCCTTTGACTCAGGCTAAAAGCTTAACGATGGGGTAGAAGGGGAAGCTTAGGGGTATGTGGCACTTCTTGAAGTTGCGGAAACTAATTGTAAGGCTTATGTTGTCTTGAAATTGAAGAATGAAACAAAAGATGGGTTTCTTGTTGCAAGTTCGTCTAATGACGGAACTGAACTAGTATGGTTGAGGTTGGGTGCAAACGAAGACATTTCCCATGAGGAAATGGTGTAAATGGCATGAGCTAGAGGCCTACCACTCGCAATGCACAAGAAAGAAAACTTAGGTCGGATTTGCGGCGATTTCAGCATTATTCAAATGGCTTTTCTTTTAATGACAGGTTTTGGATCCAACCTAAGCTTCTAATCCAGCTTTAGAATGATGAGAAACAAGAAAGAAAGTAATAAGGTCTGTATAAAAAAGGTTACAAAGAACTAAAAAGGAAATTAAGCCGAAAACATTGTTGAGAAATTACAAATCTTCTGTGAGTCAATTACTTCCCTTTATTCAACGTTAAAGCATAACCACGGGTAGATGGGGAACGTTAGGGGCGTGTGGTACTTCTTGGACTTCAGGGAAACCAAATGTAGGGTTTGTGTGGGCTTCAAATCGATGAATGAAACGAAAGACTGGTTTCTTTGTGTAAATTGGTCAACTGCAAGAACCAAAATTGTATCGTAAAAGTTGGGTGTAAACGATGAAACTTTCCCTGTGAAAATGGTCTAAAATGCTTCGGCTAAGGGCCCACATGTCGCAACGGGTATGAAGGATCGCCTAGGTGCCGATTGGAGGTGATTCGAGCATTATCGACATGGATGTCTGTCATGTCTTAGATAAAGCCTAATCTACTAATTCCATCTTAGAACGTTGGAAAACGACAAGAAAAGCAATATGATCCGAATGAAAAAAAGGGTTACAAAGAACCAAAAAGGAAATTAAACTTAAAACATTGTTAAGAGATGACTAATCTTGTCGAAGTCGATTACATCCTTTGAATCAAGCTAAAAACTTAACGATGGGGTAGATGGGGAAGCTTTGGGGCATGTGGCACTTCTTGAAGTTGCGGAAACTAATTGTAAGGGTTATGTTGGCTTCAAATTGAAGAATGAAACAAAAAATGGGTTTCTTGTTGTAACTTCGTCCAATGCCGGAACTGAACTAGTATGGTTGAGGTTGGGTGCAAACAATGACATTTCCCAGGAGGAAATGGTGTAAATGGCATGGGCTAGAGGCATACTTGTCGCAACGCACAAGAAAGAGAACGTAGGTCGGATTGGCGGTGATTTCAACATTATTCACAAGGCTTTTCTTTTAATGACAGGTTTTGGATCCAGCCTAAGCGTCTAATTAAGTCTTAGAATGATGAGAAGCAACAAAGAAAGTAATAAGGTCCGTATAAAAAAGGTTACAAAGAACTAAAAAGGAAATTAAGCTGAAAACATTGTTGAGAAATTACTAATCTTGTGAGTCAATTACTTCCCTTAATTCCACGTTAAAGAAAAACCACGGGTAGATGGGGAACGTTAGGGGCGTGTGGAGTATCTTGGACTTGAAGGAAACCAAATGTAGGGTTTGTGTGGGCTTCAAATCGATGAATGAAACGAAAGACTGGTTTCTTTCTGTAAATTGGTCCACTGCAGGAACCAAACTTGTATGGTAAAAGTTGGGTGTAAACGATGAAACTTTCCTTGTGAAAATGGTCTAAAATGCTTCGGCTAAGGGCCGAATTGTCGCAACGGGTATGAAGGATCGCCTAGGTGCCGATTGGCTGTGATTCGAGCATTATCGACATGGATGTCTGTCATGTCTAAGATAAAGCCTAATCTACTAATTCCATCTTAGAACGTTGGAAAACGACAAGAAAAGCAATATGATCCGAATGAAAAAAAGGGTTACAAAGAACCAAAAAGGAAATTAAACTTAAAACATTGTTAAGAGATGACTAATCTTGTCGAAGTCGATTACATCCTTTGAATCAAGCTAAAAACTTAACGATTGGGTAGATGGGGAAGCTTAGGGGCATGTGGCACTTCTTGAAGGTGCGGGAACTAATTGTAAGGGTTATGTTGGCTTCAAATTGAAGAATGAAACAAAAAATGGGTTTCTTGTTGTAACTTTGTCCAATGTCGGAACTGAACTAGTATGGTTGAGGTTGGGTGCAAACGATGACATTTCCCATGAGGAAATGGTGTAAATGGCATAGGCTAGAGGCCTACTTCTCGCAACGCACAAGAAAGAGAACTTAGGTCAGATTGGCGGTGATTTCAACATTATTCACATGGCTTTTCTTTTAATGACAGGTTTTGGATCCAGCCTAAGCATCTAATTCAGCTTTAGAATGATGAGAAAGAAGAAAGAAAGTAATAAGGTCCGTATAAAAAAGGTTACAAAGAACTAAAAAGGAAATTAAGCCGAAAACATTGTTGAGAAATTACTAATCTTGTGTAAGTCAATTACTTCCGTTAATTCCACGTTAAAGTAAAACCACGGGTAGATGGGGAACGTTAGGGGTGTGGGGTACTTCTTGGACTTGAAGGAAACCAAATGTAGGGTTTGTGTGGGCTTCAAATCGATGAATGAAACGAAAGACTGGTTTCTTTGTGTAAATTGGTCCACTGCAAGAACCAAACTTGTATGCTAAAGGTTGGGTGTAAACGATGAAACTTTCCTTGTGAAAATGGTCTAAAATGCTTCGGCTAAGGGCCGACTTGTCGCAATGGGTACGAAGGATCGCCTAGGTGCCGATTGGCGGTGATTCGAGCATTATCGACATGGATGTCTGTCATGTCTTAGATAAAGCCTAATCTACTAATTCCATCTTAGAACGTTGGAAAACGACAAGAAAAGCAATATGATCCGAATGAAAAAAAGGGTACAAAGAACCAAAAAGGAAATTAAACTCAAAACATTGTTAAGAGATGACTAATCTTGTGAAAGTCGATTACATTCTTTGAATCAAGCTAAAAACTTAAGGATGGGGTAGATGGGGAAGCTTAGGGGCATGTGGCACTTCTTGAAGTTGCGGAAACTAATTGTAAGGGTTATGTTGGCTTCAAATTGAGGAATGAAACAAAAAATGGGTTTCTTATTGTAACTTCGTCCAATGCCGGAACTGAACAAGTATGGTTGAGGTTGGGTGCAAATGATGACATTTCCCATTAGGAAATGGTGTAAATGGCATGAGCTAGAGGCCTACTTCTCGCAATGCACAAGAAAGAAAACTTAGGTCGGATTTGCGATGATTTCAGCATTATTCACATGGCTTTTCTTTTAATGACAGGTTTTAGATCCAGCCGAAGCTTCTAATTCAGCTTTAGAATGATGAGAAAGAAGAAAGAAAGTAATAAGGTCCGTATAAAAAATGTTGCAAAGAACTAAAAAGGAAATTAAGCCGAAAACATTGTTGAGAAATTACTAATCTTCTGTGAGTCAATTACTTCCCTTTATTCAACGTTAAAGCATAACCACGGGTAGATGGGGAACGTTAGGGGCGTGTGGTACTTCTTGGACTTGAGGGAAACCAAATGTAGGGTTTGTGTGGGCTTCAAATCGATGAATGAAACGAAAGACTAGTTTCTTTCTGTAAATTGGTCCACCGCAAGAACTAAACTTGTATGGTAAAGGTTGGGTGTAAACGATGAAACTTTCCTTGTGAAAATGGTCTAAAGGCTTCGGCTAGAGGCCGACTTGTCAGAACAGGTATGAAGGATCGCCTAGGTGCCGATTGGCATTGATTCGAGCTTTATCGACATGGAAGTTTATCAGGTTTTAGATAAAGCCTAATCTACTAATTCCATCTTAGAACGTTGGAAAACGACAAGAAAAGCAATATGATCCGAATGAAAACAATGGTTAGAAAGAACCATAAAGGAAATTAAACTCAAAACATTGTTGAGAGATGACTAATCTTGTGTAAGTCGATTATATCCTTTGAATCAGGCTAAAAGCTTAACGATGGGGTAGATGGGGAAGCTTAGGGGCATGTGGCACTTCTCGAAGTTGCGGAAACTAATTGTAAGGCTTATGTTAGCTTCAAATTGGAGAATGAAACAAATGATGGGTTTCTTGTTGTAACTTCGTCCAATGCCAGAACTAAACTAGTATGGTTGGGGTTGGGTGCAAATGACGGCATTTCCCATGAGGAAATGGTGTACATGGCATGGGCTAGAGGTGTACTTGTCGCAATGCACAAGAACGAGAACTTAGGTTGGATTGGCGGTGATTTCAGCATTATTCACACAGCTTTTCTTTTATTGACAGGTCTTGGATCCAGCCTAAGCTTCGAATTCAGTCTTAAAGTTATGAGAAACAACAAAGAAAGTAATAAGGTCCGTATAAAAAAGGTTACAAAGAGCTAAAGAGAAAATTAAGCCAAAAACATTGTTGAGAGATTACTGATCTTATGTAAGTCAATTACTTCCCTTAATTCAACGTTAAAGCATAACAACGGGTAGATGGGGAACGTTAGGGGTGTGTGGTACTTCTTGGACTTGAGGGAAACCATATGTAGGGTTTTTGTGGGCTTCAAATCGAGGAATGAAACGAAAGACTGGTTTCTTTGTGTAAATTGGTCCACTGGAAGAACTAAACTTCTATGGTAAAGGTTGGGCGTAAACGACGAAACTTTCCTTGTGAAAATGGTCTAAAAGGCTTTGGCTAGGGGCCGACTTGTCGCAACTGGTATGGAGGATCGCCTAGGTGCCGATTGGCGATGATTTGAGCATTATCGACATGGAAGTCTTTCATGTCTTAGATAAAGCCTAATCTTCTAATTCAATCTTAGAACGTTGGAAAACGACAAGAAAAGCAATATGATCCGAATGAAAAAAATGGTTACAAAGAACCAAAAAAGAAATTAAACTCAAAACATTGTTGAGTGATGACCAATCTTGTGTAAATCGATTACATCCTTTAAATCAAGCTAAAGGCTTAACGATGGGGTAGATGGGGAAGCTTAGGGGCTTGTGGCGCTTCTTGAAGTTGCGCAAACTAATTGTAAGGCTTATGTTGGCTTCAAATTGAAGAATGAAACAAAAATATGGGTTTCTCGAAGTTGAGGAAACTAAATGTAAGGCTTAGGGGAATGTGGCACTTATCGAAATTGAGGAAACTAAATGTAAGGCTTATGTTGGCTTCAAATTGAAGAATGTTACAAAAGATGGGTTTCTTGTTGTAATTTCATCCAATGCCGGAACTGAACTAGTATGGTTGAGGTGGTGTGCAAACGATGACATTTGCAATGAGAAATGGTGTAAATGGCATGGGCTAGAGGCGTACTAGTCACCATGCACAAGAAAGAGAACTTAGGTCGGATTGGCGGTGATTTCACCATTATTCACTTGGCTTTTCTTTTATTGACAGGTTTTGGATCCAGCCTAAGCTTCTAATTCACTCTTAGAATTATGATAAACAATAAAGAAAGTAATAAGGTCCGTATAAAAAAAGTTACAAAGAACTAAAAGGGAAATTAGGCTGAAAACATTGTTGAGAGATTACTGATCTTGTGTAAGTCAATTAGTTCCCTTAATTCAACGTTAAAGCAAAACCACGGGTAGATAGGGAACGTTAGGGGCGTGTGGTACTTCTTGGACTTGAGGGAAACCAAATGTAGGGTTTATGTGGGCTTCAAATCGAGGAATGAAATGAAAGACTGGTTTCTTTGTTTAAATTAGTCCACTGCAAGAACTAAACTTGTACGGTAAAGGTTGGGTGTAAACGATGAAACTTTCCGTGTGAAAATGGTCTAAAAGGCTTCGGCTAGGGGCCGACTTGTCGCAACGGGTATGAAGGATCGCCTAGGTGCCTTATCTTCTAAAAGGCTTCGGCTAGGGGCCATCTTGTCGCAACAGGTATGAAGGATCGCCTAGGTGCCGATTGGCAGTGATTCGAGCATTATCGATACGGAAGTCTGTCATGTCCTCGATAAAGCCTAATCTTCTAATTCAATCTTAGAACGTTGGAAAATGACAAGAAAAGCAATATGATCCGAATGAAAACAATGGTTACAAAGAACCAAAAAAGAAATTAAACTCAAAACATTGTTGAGTGATGACTAATCTTGTGTAAGTCGATTACATCCTTTGAATCAAGCTAAAAGCTTAACGATGGGGTAGATGGGGAAGCTTAGGGGCTTGTGGCCCTTCTTCAAGTAGAGGAAACTAATTGTAAGGCTTACGTTGGCTTCAAATTGAAGAATGAAACAAAAGATGGGTTTCATGTTGTAACTTCGTCTAATGACGGAACTGAACTAGTATGGTTGAGGTGGTGTGCAAACGATGACATTTTCAATGAGGAAATGGTGTAAATGGCATGGGCTAGAGGCGTACTTGTCGCAATGCAAAAGAAAGAAAACTTAGGTCGGATTGGCGGTGATTTCAGCATTATTCACATGGCTTTTCTTTTATTGACATGTTTTGGATCTAGCCTAAGCTTCTAATTCAGTCTTAGAATTATGAGAAACAACAAAGAAAGTAATAAGGTCCGTATAAAAAAGGTTACAAAGAGCTAAGAAGGAAATTAAGCCGAAAACATCATTGAGAGATTACTAATCTTGTTTAAGTCAATTACTTCCCTTAATTGAACATTAAAGCATAACCACGGGTAGATGGGAACGTTAGGGGCGTGTGGGACTTCTTGGACTTCAGGGAAACCAAATGTGGGGTTTGTGTGGGCTACAAATCGGGGAATGAAATGAAAGACTGGTTTCTTTGTGTAAATTGGTCTATTGCAAGAACTAAACTTGTATGGTAAAGGTTGGGTGTATACGATGAAACTTTCCTTATGAAAATGGTCTAAAAGGCTTCGGCTAAGGGCCGACTTGTCGCAACGGGTATGAAGGATCGCCTAGGTGCCGATTGGCGGTGATTTGAGCATTATCGACATGGAAGTCTGTCATGTATTAGATAAAGCCTAATCTACTAATTCCATCTTAGAACGTTGGAAAACGACAAGAAAAGCAATATGATCCAAATGAAAAAAAAGATTACAAAGAACCAAAAAGGAAATTAAACTCAAAACATTGTTAAGAGATGACTAATCTTGTGTAAGTCGATTACATCCTTTGAATCAAGCTAAAAGCTTAACGATGGGGTAGATGGGGAAGCTTAGTGGCATGTGGCACTTCTTGAAGTTGAGGAAACTAATTGTAAGGCGTATGTTGGCTTGAAATTGAAGAATGAAACAAAAGATGGGTTTCTTGTTGTAAATTCGTCTAATGACGGAACTTCACTAGTATGGTTGAGGTGGTGTCTAAACGATGACATTTCCCATGAGGAAATGGTGTAAATGGCATGGGCTAGAGGCGTACTTGTCGCAATGCACAAGAAAGGGACCTTAGGTCGGATTGGCGGTGATTTCAACATTATTCACATGGCTTTTCTTTTAATGACAGGTTTTGGCTCCAGCCTAAGCTTCTAATTCAGTTTTAGAATGATGAGAAACAACAAAGAAAGTAATAAGGTCCGTATAACAAAGGTTATAAAGAACTAAAAAGGAAATTAAGCCGAAAACATTGTTGAGAAATTACTAATCTTGTGTAAGTCAATTACTTCCCTTAATGGTCTAAACGATGAAACTTTCCTTGTGAAAATGGTCTAAAAGGCTTCGGCTAGAGGCCAACTTGTCGCAACGGGTATGAAGGATCACCTAGGCGCCGATTGGCCTTGATTCGAGCATTATCGACATGGAAGTCTATCATGTTTTAGATAAAGCCTAATCTACTAATTCCATCTTAGAACGTTGGAAAACGACAAGAAAAGCAATATGATCCGAATGAAAACAATGGTTACAATGAACCATAAAGGAAATTAAACTCAAAACTTTGTTGAAAGATGACTAATCTTGTGTAAGTCGATTACATCGTTTGACTCAGGCTAAAAGCTTAACGATGGGGTAGATGGGGAAGCTTAGGGGTATGTGGCACTTCTTGAAGTTGCGGAAACTAATTGTAAGGGTTATGTTGGCTTCAAATTGAAGAATGAAACAAAAGATGGGTTTCTTGTTGTAACTTCGCCCAATGCCGGAACTGAACTAGTATGGTTGAGGTTGGGTGCAAACGATGACATTTCCCATGAGGAAATAGTGTAAATGGCATGAGCTAGAGGCCTACTTCACGCAATGCACAAGAAAGAAAACTTAGGTCGGATTGGCGGCGATTTCAGCATTATTCACATGGCTTTTCTTTTAATGACAGGTTTTGGATCCAGCCTAAGCTTCTAATTCAGTTTTAGAATGATGAGAAATAACAAAGAAAGTAATAAGTTCCGTATAAAAAAGCGTACAAAGAACTAAACAGGAAATTGAGCTGAAAACATTGTTGAATAATTACTAATCTTGTGTAAGTCAATTACTTCCCTTTATTCAACGTTAAAGTAAAACCACGGGTAGATGGGGAACGTTAGGGGCGTGTAGTACTTCTTGGACTTGAGGGAAACCAAATGTGGGGTTTGTGTGGCCTACAAATCGAGGAATGAAACGAAACACTGGTTTCTTTGTGTAAATTGGTCCACTGCAAGAACTAAACTTGAATGGTAAAGGTTGGGTGTAAACGATGAAACTTTCGTTGTGAAAATGGTCTAAAAGGCTTCGGCTAGGGGCCGACTTGTCGCAACTGGTATGGAGGATCCGCCTAGGTGCCGACTGGCGATGATTCGAGCATCATCGACATGGAAGTCTTTCATGTCTTAGATAAAGCCTAATCTTCTAATTCAATCTTAGAATGTTGGAAAACGACAAGAAAAGCAATATGATCCGAATGAAAAAAATGGTTACAAAGAACCAAAAAAGAAATTAAACTCAAAACATTGTTGAGTGATGACCAATCTTGTGTAAGTTGATTACATCCTTTAAATCAAGCTAAAAGCTTAACGATGGGGTAGATTGGGAGGCTTAGGGGTATGTGGTACTTCTCGAAGTTGAGGAAACTAATTGTAAGGCTTATGTTGGCTTCAAATTGAAGAATGAAACAAAAGATGGGTTTCTTGTTGTAAATTCGTCTAATGACGGAATTGAACCAGTATGGTTGAGGTGGTGTGCAAACGATGACATTTGCAATGAAGAAATGGTGTAAATGGCATGGGCTGGAGGTATACTTGTCACAACGCACGAGAAAGAGAACTTAGGTCGGATTGGGGGTGATTTCAGCATTATTCACACGGCTTTTCTTTTATTGAGAGGTTTTGGATCCAGCCTAAGCTTCTAATTCAATCTTAGAATTATGATAAACAACAAAGAAAGTAATAAGGTCCGTATAAACAAGGTTACAAAGAACTAAAAAGGAAATTAAACTGAAAACATTGTTGAGGGATTACTAATTTTGTGTAAGTCAATTACTTCCCTTCATTCAACGTTAAAGCAAAACCACGGGTAGATGGGGAACATTAGGGGTGTGTGGTACTTCTTGGACTTGAGGGAAACCAAATTTAGGGTTTATGTGGGCTTCAAATCGAGGAATGAAACGAAAGACTAGTTTCTTTGTGTAAATTGGTCCACTGCAAGAACTAAACTTGTACAGTAAAGGTTGGGTGTAAATGATGAAACTTTCCTTGTGAAAATGGTCTAAAAGGCTTCGGCTAGGGGCCGACTTGTCGCAACGGGTATGAAGGATCGCCTAGTTGCCGTTTGGCGGTGATTCGAGCATTATCGACATGGAAGTCTGTCATGTCTTAGATAAAGCCTAAACTACTATTTCCATCTTAGAACATTGGAAAACGACAAGAAAAGCAATATGACCCGAATGAAAACAATGGTTACAAAGAACCATAAAGGAAATTAAACTCAAAACATTGTTGAAAGATGACTAATCTTGTGCAAGTCGATTACATCCTTTGAATCAGGCTAAAAGCTTAACGATGGGGTAGATGGGGGGGAAGCTTAGGGGCATGTGGCACTTCTTGAAGTTGCGGAAACTAATTGTAAGGTTTATGTTGGCTTCAAATTGAAGAATGAAACAAAAGATGGGTTTCTTGTTGTATGTTCGTCAAATGCCGGAACTGAACTAGTACGGTTGGGGTTGGGTGCAAATGATGACATTTCCCATGAGGAAGTGGCATAAATGGCATGAGCTAGAGGCCTACTTGTCGCAATGCACAAGAAAGAGAACTTAGGTCGGATTGGCAGTGATTTCAGCATTATTCACATGGCTTTTCTTTTAATGACAGGTTTTGGATCCATCCTAAGCTTCTAATTCAGTCTTAGAATGAAGAGAAACAATAAAAAAACTAATAAGGTCCATATAAAAAAGGTTACAAAGAACTAACAAGGAAATTATGCCGAAAACATTGTTGAGAAATTACTAATCTTGTGTAAGTCAATTACTTCCCTTAATTCAACGTTAAAGCATAACCACGGGTAGATGGGGAACGTTAGGGGCGTGTGGCACTTCTTGGACTTGAGGGAAACCAAATGTAGGGTTTATGTGGGCTTCAAATCGAGGAATGAAACGAAAGACCGGTTTCTTTGTGTAAATTGGGCCATTGCAAGAAATAAACTTGTACGGTAAAGGTTGGGTGTAAATGATGAAACTTTTCATGTGAAAATGGTCTAAAAGACTTCGGCTAGGAGCCGACTTGTCGCAACGGGTATGAAGGATCGCGTAGGTGCCGATTAGCGGTGATTCGAGCATTATCGACATGGAAGTCTATCATGTCTAAGATAAAGCCTAATCTACTAATTCCATCTTAGAACGTTGGAAAACGTCAAGAAAAGCAATATGATCCGAATGAAAACAATGGTTACAAAGAACCATAAAGGAAATTAAACTCAAAACAATGTTGAAAGATGACTAATCTTGTATAAGTCGATTACATCCTTCGAATCAAGCTAAAAGCTTAACGATGGGGTAGATGGGGAAGCTTAGCGGCTTGTGGCACTTCTTGAAGTTGCGCAAACTAATTGTAAGGCTTATGTTGGCTTCAAATTGAAGAATGAAACAAAAATATGGGTTTCTTGTTGTAACTTCGTCCAATGCGGGAACTGAACAAGTATGGTTGGGGTTGGGTGCAAATGATGACATTTCCCATGAGGAAATGGCGTAAATGGCATGGGCTAGAGGCGTACTTGTCGCAATGCACAAGAAAGAGAACTTAGGTCGGATTGGAGGTGATTTCAGCATTATTCACACGGCTTTTCTTTCATTGACAGGTCTTGGATCCAGCCTAAGCTTCTAATTCAGTCTTAAAATTATGAGAAACTACAAAGAAAGTAATAAGGTCCGTATAAAAAAGGTTACAAAGAGCTAAAAGGGAAATTAAGCCGAAAACATTGTTGAGAGATTACTAATCTTGTGTAAGTCAATTACTTCCCTTAATTCAACGTTAAAGCATAACCACGGGTAGATGGGGAACGTTAGGGGTGTGTGGTACTTGTTCGACTTGAGGGAAACCAAATGTAGGCTTTATGTGGACTGGTTTCTTTGTGTCTACTGGTCCACTGGAAGAACTAAACTTCTATGGTAAAGGTTGGGTGTAAACGATGGAACTTTCCTTGTGAAAATGGTCTAAAAGGCTTCGGCTAGGGGCCGACTTGTCGCAACTGGTATGGAGGATCGCCTAGGTGCCGATTGGTAGTGATTCGAGTATTATCGACATGGAAGTCTGTCATGTCTTAGATAAAGCCTAATCTACTAATTCCATCTTAGAATGTTGGAAAACGACAAGAAAAGCAATATGATCCGAATGAACACAATGGTTACAAAGAACCATAAAGGAAAATAAACTCAAAACATTGTTGAAAGATGACTAATCTTGATGGGCCCCAAGGCGGACCAAGTCTTAAGGATCAATTACAAGATTAAGAGCCACGAAGATCAAGGGAGCAATACAAGAATTGGTGCAATCCAATTGGGATCAAGCTAGCAAGAGCCCAACACTCATGATGGGCTTGAAAGAAGGAGAACCAGTTTTGATCCACTTGATCCAAGCTATGGAAGACACAACTTGGGCTTATTGTTATTGAACGCCATGGACTTATTGATTTCATTAAAATGGCTTATTTTATTAGTCAAATGAATTAATCAAGAATAATTGGGCTTGGGGGATGTCCAGCCCACACGTCTTATTTCTAATGAACTAGGGTTTGGGGAAGGCCTTGTATTCTGGCCAAGGGTTTATTTGAAAAGTTATAATTTTATGTCTTACTAGGGTTTCAGAAGTTACTGTAGCGCAGCGTATGGCACTAATCACGCTACAGTACCCGAGACATTGTTTACTTAGAGTTTTTGAGGATTGTCTATTTAAACCAATTGTAACCTCATTTGAGAGGCAGACTATATGGAATTGTGATCGAGAGTTGAGTGATCTCCTCTTGTTCTTCTTGAACTTCTGAACTTATCAAGGGTAAATCAAAACCTTTGTGGCGTTCTTCCTTTGTAATCTAGGTTCTTGAGACAGGTTCTTCAATGGGTCTAGATTTTGATATAATCTAGGTTCTTTGAACGAGTTCTCATCGGGTCTAGATTCTCCATCCATATACTTGAGTTTGGCTTTCTTGGGGTTGTTTTTCCAGTATTGTTGTTGGGTCTCAAAGCAAGTCTATTGGGGTTCACATCATTTGGTAATCAGAGCAAGGTTTTCAATCAGGTGTAATTCTATCTTTTATCTATTGCATCTTTAATTTTAGGGTTTCATTGTTCTAGGGTTGCAAAAAAAAAAAAGTGCAGAAATTTATTTTTCTTAGGGCTGGCAGAGTACTCTATCATTTTGGTTTCATGTTTATCAACATTGGTTGGCTAAGTTGCTTGTTCGAGGGCTGCCAAAATTTACACCATATAGAGGTTGGAAATTTCTGGAGTTTCTTGCATCTTTAAGTTTGTCAATTCCTTGGAGTGTCGTTTCATTGATTCTCTTCTATTTCCTTGTCAATTTTTATGTGTTTGAATTCAATTGTTTGATTGTTACAATTGAATATTGCTGTTTGTGATTGAATCGATGAGAAAAGAAAAGAAAAGAAAAGAAAAGGATAGAAAAGAAAAGAATAGAAAAGAAAAGAAAGGAAAGGAAAGGAAAAGAAAAGAAAAAAAAAAGAAAATTCGAAAAAAAAAAAAAGTTTAGGAATCCAAATTTTTATTTTATTTCAAAGGGGCTGCATATATCATTATAGTTGGTATATTGTCTTGTGATTACTCTTTCCCTTGTATCATTTCCTTGAGTCTTGTGTCATTTTATTCTTTCAGTGTTTTCTCTTGTTCTTGTTTCTTGGACCTAATTACTAGTTGGAATAAGACAAGGTTGTATTGTCTTGATTTAGTTCAATTAGTTCTGAAAGAACTTGAGTGGGAAAACTCTTGAGGTAAAAGGCAAGAGAGTGTGAGATCATTATTGGAAAAAAGCCAATTAAGTGTGAAACACGAGTGAAGTGCCATTATTTGAGTGTAAACACGTAAGATAGAGAGCGTGAGGTCTTTTTTTCCACTAACATTCTTTTTTGTGCAGCACATACAATGACTCATTAAAGTGACTCATAACCAAAGGGGATGTCAAATAATTCATTTGTGCTGCAAGCCATGCAACAACAATTTGAGCGGTTGAACATGGTGTTGGGAGAAGTAAGGGATAGGATGGATCAACGAGGTGCAGTGATTAGAAATCTACAAAGTGGGAAAGGTAGGAGGAGACATGAGCCTAGTATTGAGAATAGGCACGATAAGAATGAAGAGTATGGCGAGTCTCTTGTTGTTAGGTGTGCTCCCAATACAGAATTTAAGATGGATGATATGGAGCAACAAAGAGAGAACATTTTTCATACTAGATGCCACATCAACAACAAGGTATGTAGTATGATAATTGATGGGGGAAGTTGTACTAATGTTGCTAGCACTACTTTAGTTGAGAAATTGAATTTACCTACCTTGAAACACCCTAGACCATACAAGTTGCAGTGGTTGAATGATTGTGGGGAGGTTAGGGTAAATAAGCAAGTGCTAGTTTCTTTTTCAATTGGGAAGTACAAGGATGAGGTGCTTTGTGATGTAGTGCCTATGCATGCTGGCCATATTTTGTTGGGGAGGCCGTGGCAGTGTGATAGGAGAGTGATCCATGATGGGTTTAGGAACATGTACAGTTTTGAAAATGATGGAAAAATAATCAAACTTGCTCCTTTAACTCCAACACAGGTCCATGAGGACCAACTCAAGTTGAAAAGTGAGGTTGATCAAAAAAGAAAGAGTAAAAGTGAGGTTGGGGAAGAAAGAAATAGTGAAACCTCAAGAAAAAGAGAGAATGAGTTGAAAAACAATTGTGAGGCTGAGAGTTCAAAAAAAGATGTTGAAAAAGGGATTGAAAGAAATGAGAGTGTAGAGGAAAAAGAGAGTGAAAGAAATGAGGGTGATGTTAAAACCACAAGAAAAAAAGAGAGTGAAAAGAAAGATGAGAGTGAAGAAAGCGAGAGAAAAACAAAGAGAGAAGTGAGTTTTTATGCTAAGGCAAATTTTAATACTAACGGACTTAACAAATCTTTGCCTAGTGTTGTTATCTATTTGTTGTAGGGATATGAGGTCATGATTCCTAGCGGTGTGTTTAGTGGATTGCCACCTATTAGAGAGATAGAGCAATACATTGATCTTGTGCCAGGTGTGACAATCCCTAACCGACCATTATTTGAAGAGCATAAGTCCTTGATGCACTTGAAGGGACAAGTTAAGTTGGATAGAATGCATGCCAAGTGGGTTCAATTCATTGAGACATTTCCTCATGTAATTCAGTACACATATGGTAAGAGAAATCTTGTATTTGAAGCATTATCAAGAAGGTATGTCCTTGTCTTCATTTTGGATGCAAAGTTATTGAGATTTCAATATGTTAAGAACTTGTTTGTTAATGATGATGGCTTGGCTAGTGTGTATGAAGTATGTGAGCAAGCATCGTTTTCTCATTTATATAGACTAGATTGGTACTTGTTTAGAGAGAAAAGACTTTGTGTGCCTACTAGTCTTATGCGTGAGTTGCTTGTGCATGGATGTGGTCTGTTGAGAAATTTTGATATAAAGAGGACTTTAGACGTGTTGCATGACCATTGTTGGGAGTACTACTTGCCATTCATTGAGTTTGCATATAGTTGGAGTGGTCACTTTGGTGTAAAGAAGAGTTTACATGTATTACATGAAAACTTTTGGGAGTATGGTTTGCCATTCATTGAGATCGCATATAATTGGAATGGTCATTTTGGTGTAAGGAAGACTTTAGATATGTTTTATGAACGTTTGTGGGAGCATCATTTTCCATTTATTGAATTGTTACATGAACGTTTGTGGGAGTATCATTTTCCAATTATTGAATTGTTACATGAACGTTTGCGAGAGTATCATTTGTCATTTATAGAGTTTGCATATAATAGGATCATGCATACTGTTACTTCATATTGTCCTTTTGAGAAATTATTTATGGTTTTAATCCATTTATTTCTTCTGATTTAATGCATTTACCTGTTGATGACAGAAGTAGCTTGGATGGACATTTCCAAATTCTTGATAAGGTTAATGATACTTCATATTTAGTGAATCTTCCAGGTAAGTATCATGTGTTTGCTATTTTCAATGTTACTGATTTTTTTCCCTATGATCCAGGTGGAGATTCGAGGTCGAATCCTTTTGAAGAGAGGGGGAATGATGGGCCCCAAGGCGGACCAAGTCTTAAAGATCAATTACAAGATTAAGAGCCACGAAGATCAAGGGAGCAATACAAGAATTGGTGCAATCCAATTGGGATCAAGCTAGCAAGATCCCAACACTCATGATGGGCTTGAAAGAAGGAGAACCAGTTTTGATCCACTTGATCCAATCTATGGAAGACACGACTTGGGCTTATTGTTATTGAACGCCATGGACTTATTGATTTCATTAAAATGGCTTATTTTATTAGTCAAATGAATTAATCAAGAATAATTGGGCTTGGGGGATGTCCAGCCCACACGTCTTATTTCTAATGAACTAGGGTTTGGGGAAGGCCTTCTATTTTGGCCAAGGGTTTATTTGGAAAGTTATAATTTTATGTCTTACTAGGGTTTCAGAAGTTACTGAAACGTGGCGTATGGCACTATTCACGCTACAGTACCCGAGACATTGTTTACTTAAGTTTTTGAGGATTGTCTATTTAAACCAATTGTAACCTCATTTGAGAGGCAAACTATATGGAATTGTGATTGAGAGTTGAGTGATCTCCTCTTGTTCTTCTTGAACTTCTGAACTTATCAAGGGTAAATCAAAACCTTTGTGGCATTCTTCATTTGTAATCTAGGTTCTTGAGACGGGTTCTTCAATGGGTCTAGATTTTGATATAATCTAGGTTCTTTGAACGAGTTCTCATCGGGTCTAGATTCTCCATCCATATACCTGAGTTTGGCTTTCTTGGGGTTGTTTTTCCAGTATTGTTGTTGGGTCTCAAAGCAAGTCTATTGGGGTTCACATCAAATCTTGTGTAAGTCGATTACATCCTTTGAATCAAGCTAAAAGCTTAACGATCGGGTAGATGGGTAAGCTTAGGGGCATGTGGCACTTCTCGAAGTTGAGGAAACTAATTGTAAGGCTTATGTTGGCTTCAAATTGAAGAATAAAACAAAAGATGCGTTTCTTGTTGTAATTTCATCCAATGCCGGAACTGAACTAGTATGGTTGAGGTGGTGTGCAAACGATGACATTTGCAATGAGGAAATGGTGTAAATGGCATGGGCTAGAGGCATACTGGTCGCCATGCACAAGAAAGAGAACTTAGGTCGGATTGGCGGTGATTTCAACATTATTCACTTGGCTTTTCTCTTATTGACAGGTTTTGGATCCAGCCTAAGCTTCTAATTCACTCTTAGAATTATGATAAACAATAAAGAAAGTAATAAGGTCCGTATAAAAGAGGTTACAAAGAACTAAAAGGGAAATTAAGCCGAAAACATTGTTGAGAGATTACTGATCTTGTGTAAGTCAATTACTTTCCTTAATTCAACGTTAAAGGAAAACCACGAGTAGATGGGGAACGTTAGGGGCGTGTGGTACTTCTTGGACTTGAGGGAAACCAAATGTAGGGTTTATGTGGGCTTCAAATCGAGGAATGAAAAGAAAGACTGGTTTCTTTGTGTAAATTGGTCCACTGCAAGAACTAAACTTGTACGGTAAAGGTTGGGTGTAAACAATGAAACTTTCCGTGTGAAAATGGTCTAAAAGGCTTCGGCTAGGGGCCGACTTGTCGCAACGGGTATGAAGGATCGCCTAGGTGCCGATTGGCGGTGATTCGAGCATTATTGACATGGAAGTCTATCATGTCTTAAATAAAGCCTTATCTTCTAATTCAATATTAGAACGTTGGAAAACGACAAGAAAAGCAATATGATCCGAATGAAAAAAATGGTTACAAAGAACCATAAAGGAAATTAAACTCAAAACATTGTTGAAAGATGACTAATCTTGTGTAGGTCAATTACATCCTTTGAATCAGGCTAAAAGCTTAATGATGGGGTAGATGGGGAAGCTTAGGGGCATGTGGCACTTCTTGAAGTTGCGCACACTAATTGTAAGGCTTATGTTGGCTTCAAATTGAAGAATGAAACAAAAGATGTGTTTCTTGTTGTAAATTCGTCTAATGACGGAATTGAACTAGTATGGTTGGGGTTGGGTGCAAATGATGACATTTCCCATGGGGAAATGGTGTAAATGGCATGGGCTACAAGCGTATTTGTCGCAATGCACAAGAACGAGAACTTAGGTCGGATTGACGGTGATTTCAGCATTATTCACACGGCTTTTCTTTTATTGACAGGTCTAGGATGTAGCCTACGCTTCTAATTCAGTCTTAAAATTATGAGAAACAACAAAGAAAGTAATAAGGTCCGTATAAAAAAGGTTACAAAGAGCTAAAAAGGAAATTAAGCCAAAAACATTATTGAGAGATTACTAATCTTGTGTAAGTCAATTACTTCCCTTAATTCAATGTTAAAGCATAACCACGGGTAGATGGGGAACGTTAGGGGCGTGTGGTACTTCTTGGACTTGAGGGAAACCAAATGTAGGGTTTATGTGGGCTTCAAATCGAGGAATGAAACGAAAGACTGGTTTCTTTGTGTAAATCGGTCCACTGCAAGAACTAAATTGTATCTTTTTACTCATAGATCGGATTGATGCAATTCTTGATGCATCGGAAAGCTATCTTAGAGGGCTATAAATTATTCTCTAATAAGGATTTCCAAATTCGAACTCCTGAAGGCTGTACGTGGCTGCCAAGATAAGTCCTAAAATTTAGGCGATTTTTTTATGCGGAAATCAAGAGGACATTAGGGTTTCTTTCTTGCCCTATATAAGCATATCATTAGCATGAAATGGAGGGGAGGAAGAGGCACAAGAGACAGATCTGAAGAGAGGAGAAAATCACTTCCATGGTCACCGTTCGCTTCAGTTTTCTCTGGAGATTTTTGTTGTCCATTATATTTATGGGTAACTAAATTCTCAAGTAGGGTTAGGGATGAACTTGCACATAAGATGGTATTTCTAATTTATTGTTAATTCATGTATTTGATTTTTAATTGCTAAAACTCTTTCCTTTTATCCTTCTCAATTTATCGTTGATGTTTTCTTCTCTGAATAATCATAGAATTTATTGTGTTTATGGATTCAGTCATGCTTTTTCTATTGAATGGATTAGTTCTTTGATTATGTTTGGATCAATTATTTATCTATATTGATTTAGTTTTTTGCTTCAATATCGCTTCCTGATTTGATTTAAGTCTGGTTTATAAATCTATACCTTCCGATTGGGAGTTGCGGGAATTGAGTTCCTACTTGAGTTATCCAATGAATTAAGAATAATTCAAGTACCAGATTTGTGCAAGGGATTCCCGACGCTCTACTGTTTGTCAAATTTGAGTACTTTTTCTGTTAATCACTTTGCTTCACTTGAATTTACATTTAAAATTAATCTTTGTTCTCTATTACTTATTTAATATTTTTTCTTTAGTTTATTTGTTCCTCCTACTATTCTTTTAATTTGTCTCCCTGTGGAATCGACACCCCAAAGCTGTGCTACAACTACTACGTTATTCTTTGGGCGTAATCAAATTGTAAGGCTTACGTTGACTTCAAATTGAAGATTGGAACAAAAGATGGGTTTCTTGTTGTAAATTCGTCTAATGACAGAACTGAACTAGTATGGTTGAGGTGGTGTGCAAACGATGACATTTGCAATGAGGAAATGGTGTTAATGGCAATGGCTAGACGCGTACTTGTCGCAATGCACAAGAAAGAGAACTTAGGTCGGATTGGCGGTGATTTCAGCATTATTCACATGGTTGTTCTTTTGTTGACAGGTTTTCGATCCAGCCTAAGCTTCTAATTCAGTCTTAGAATTATGAGAAACAACAAAGAAAGTAATAAGGTCCGTGTAAAAAAGGTTACAAACAGCTAAAAAGGAAATTAAGCCGAAAACATTGTTGAGAGATTACTAATCTTTTGTAAGTCAATTACTTCCCCTAATTCAACGTTAAAGCATAACCACGGGTAGATGGGGAGGTACTTCTTGGACTTGAGGGAAACCAAATGTAGGGTTTATGTGGGCTTCAAATCGAGGAATGAAACGAAAGACTGGTTTCTTTGTGTAAATTGGTCCACTGCAAGAACTAAACTTCTATGGTAAAGGTTGGGTATAAACGATGAAACTTGCCTTGTGAAAACGGTCTAAAAGGCTTCGGCTAGGGGCCGACTTGTCGCAACCGGTATGAAGGATCACCAAGGTGCCGATTGGCAGTGATTCTAGCATTATCGATATGGAAGTCTGTCATGTCCTAGATAAAGCCTAATCTTCGAATTCAATCTTAGAACGTTGGAAAATGACAAGAAAAGCAATATGATCCGAATGAAAGCAATGGTTACAAAGAACCAAAAAAGAAATTAAACTCAAAACATTGTTGAGTGATGACTAATCTTGTGTAAGTCGATTACATCCTTTGAATCAAGCTAAAAGTTTAACGATGGGGTAGATGGGGAAGCTTAGGGGCCACAAGCCCTTCTTGAAGTTGAGGAAACTAATTGTAAGGCTTACGTTGGCTTCAAATTGAAGATTGAAACAAAAGATGTGTTTCTTGTTGTAAATTCGTCTAGTGACGGAACTGAACAAGTATGGTTGAGGTGGTGTGCAAACGATGACATTTTCAGTGAGGAAATGGTGTAAATGGCATGGGCTAGAGGCGTACTTGTCGCAATGCACAAGAAAGAGAACTTAGGTCAGATTGGCGGTGATGTCAGCATTATTCACATGGCTTTTGTTTTATTGACAGGTTTTGGATCTAGCCTAAGCTTCTAATTCAGTCTTAAAATTATGAGAAACAACAAAGAAAGTAATAAGGTCCGTATAAAAAAGGTTACAAAGAGCCAAAAAGGAAATTAAGCCAAAAACATTGTTGACAGATTACTAATCTTGTGTAAGTCAATTACTTCCCTTAATTCAACTTTAAAGCATAACCACGGGTAGATGGGGAATGTTTTGGGGTGTGGCACTTCTTGGACTTGAGGGAAACCAAATGTAGGGTTTATGTGGGCTTCAAATCGAGAAATGAAACGAAAGACTGGTTTCTTTGTGTAAATTGGTCCACTGCAAGAACTAAACTTCTATGGTAAAGGTTGGGTATAAACGATGAAACTTGCCTTGTGAAAACGGTCTAAAAGGCTTCGGCTAGGGGCCGACTTGTCGCAACCGGTATGAAGGATCGCCAAGGTGCCGATTGGTAGTGATTCTAGCATTATCGATATGGAAGTCTGTCATGTCCTAGATAAAGCCTAATCTTCGAATTCAATCTTAGAACGTTGGAAAATGACAAGAAAAGCAATATGATCCGAATGAAAGCAATGGTTACAAAGAACCAAAAAAGAAATTAAACTCAAAACATTGTTGAGTGATGACTAATCTTGTGTAAGTCGATTACATCCTTTGAATCAAGCTAAAAGTTTAACGATGGGGTAGATGGGGAAGCTTAGGGGCCACAAGCCCTTCTTGAAGTTGAGGAAACTAATTGTAAGGCTTACGTTGGCTTCAAATTGAAGATTGAAACAAAAGATGTGTTTCTTGTTGTAAATTCGTCTAGTGACGGAACTGAACAAGTATGGTTGAGGTGGTGTGCAAACGATGACATTTTCAGTGAGGAAATGGTGTAAATGGCATGGGCTAGAGGCGTACTTGTCGCAATGCACAAGAAAGAGAACTTAGGTCAGATTGGCGGTGATGTCAGCATTATTCACATGGCTTTTGTTTTATTGACAGGTTTTGGATCTAGCCTAAGCTTCTAATTCAGTCTTAAAATTATGAGAAACAACAAAGAAAGTAATAAGGTCCGTATAAAAAAAGGTTACAAAGGGCTAAAAAGGAAATTAAGCCGAAAACATTATTGAGAGATTACTAATCTTGTGTAAGTCAATTACTTCCCTTAATTCAACGTTACAGCATAACCACGGGTAGATGGGGAACGTTAGGGGCGTGTGGTACTTCTTGGACTTGAGGGAAACCAAATGTGGGGTTTATGTGGGCTTGAAATATAGGAATGAAACGAAAGACTGGTTTCTTTGTGTAAATTGGTCCACTGCAAGAACTAAACTGTATGTTTTTACTCATATATCGGATTGATACGATTCTTGATACATTGGAAAGCTATCTTAAGGGCTATAACTTTGTGTCTAATAAGGATTTCCAAATTCGAACTCCTGAAGGCTGTACGTTGCTACCAAGATAAGTCCTAAAATTGAGGCAATTTTTTTATGCGGAAATCAAGAGGACATTAGGGTTTCTTTCTTACCCTATATAAGCATATCATTAGCATGAAATGGAGGGGAGGAAGAGGCACAAGAGACAGATCTGAAGAGAGGAGAAAATCACTTCCATGGCCACCGTTCGCTTCAGTTTTCTCTGGAGATTTTTATTGTCCTTTATATTTATGGGTAACTAAATTCTCAAGTAGGGTTAGGGATGAACTTGCACATTAGATGGTATTTCTAATTTATTGTTAATTCATGTATTTGATTTTCAATTGCTAAAACTCTTTTGTTTTATCGTTCTCAATTTATCGTTGATGTTTTCTTCTCCGAATAATCATAGAATTTATTGTGTTTATGGATTCAGTCATGCTTTTTCTATTGAATGGATTAGTTCTTTGATTATGTTTGGATCAATTATTTATCTTTTGTTGATTTAGTTTTTTGCTGCAATATCGCTTCCTGATTTAATTTAAGTCTGGTTTATAAATCTATACCTTCCGATTGGGAATTGCGGGAATTGAGTTCCTAATTGAGTTATTCAATGAATTAAGAATAATTCAAATACCAGATTTGTGCAAGGGATTCCCGACGCTCTACTGTTTGTCAAATTTGAGTACTTTTTCTGTTAATCACTTTGCTTCACTTGAAATTACATTTAAAATTAATCTTTGTTCTCTATTACTTATTTAATATTTTTTCTTTAGTTTATTTGTTCCTCTTGCTATTCTTTTAATTTGTCTCCCGGTGGAATCGACACCCCAAAGCTGTGCTACAACTACTACGTTATTCTTTGGGCGTAATCAAATTGTAAGCCTTACGTTGGCTTCAAATTGACGATTGGAACAAAAGACGGGTTTCTTGTTGTAAATTCGTCTGATGACGGAACTGAACTAGTATGGTTGAGGTGGTGTGAAAACGATGACATTTTCAATGAGGAAATGGTGTAAATGGCATGGGCTAGAGGCGTACTTGTCGCAATGCAAAAGAAAGAGAACTTAGGTCGGATTGGCGGTGATTTCAGCATTATTCACATGGCTTTTCTTTTATTGACAGGTTTTGGATCTAGCCTAAGCTTCTAATTCAGTCTTAGAATTATGAGGAACAACAAAGAAAGTAATAAGGTCCGTATAAAAAAGGTTATAAAGAGCTAAAAAGGAAATTAAGCCGAAAACATTGTTGAGAGATTACTAATCTTGTGTAAGTCAATTACTGCCCTTAATTGAACGTTAAAGCATAACCATGGGTAGATGGGAACGTTTGGGAGTGTGGCACTTCTTGGACTTGAGGGAAACCATATGTAGGGTTTATGTGGGCTTCAAATCGAGCAATGAAACGAAAGACTGGTTTCTTTGTGTAAATTGCTCCGCTGAAAGAACTAAACTTCTATGGTAAAGGTTGGGTATAAACGATGAAACTTTCCTTGTGAAAACGGTCTAAAAGGCTTCGGCTAGGGGCCGACTTGTCGGAACTGGTATGAAGGATCGCCTAGGTGCCGATGGGCAGTGATTCGAGCATTATCGACATGGAAGTCTGTCATGTCTTAGATAAAGCCTAATCTTCTAATTCAATCTTAGAACGTTGGAAAACGACAAGAAAAGCATTATGATCCAAATGAAAAAAACGGTTACAAAGAACCAAAAAGGAAATTAAACTCAAAACATTGTTAAGAGATGACTGATCTTGTGTATGTTGATTACATCCTTTGAATCAATCTAAAAGCTTAACGATGGGGTAGATGGGAAAGCTTAGGGGCATGGGGCACTTCTCGAAGTTGAGGAAACTAATTGTAAGGCTTATGTTGGCTGCAAATTGAAGAATGAAGCAAAAGATGGGTTTCTTGTTGTAACTTCGTCCAATGCCGGAACTGAACTAGTATGGTTGAGGTTGGGCGCAAAGTATGACAGTTCCCATGAGGAAATGGTGTAAATGGCATGAGCTAGAGGCCTACTTGTCGCAATGCAGAAGAAGGAGAACTTAGGTCGGATTGGCGGTGATTTCAGCCTTATTCACATGGCTTTTCTTTTATTGACAGGTTTTGGACCCAGCCTAAGCTTCTAATTCAGTCTTAGAATTATGAGAAACAACAAAGAAAGAAATAAGGTCCGTATAAAAAAGGTTACAAAGAGCTAAAAAGGAAATTAGGCCGAAAACATTGTTGAGAGATTACTAATCTTGTGTAAGTCAATTACTTTCCTTAATTCAACGTTAAAGCATAACCATGGGTAGATGGGAACGTTTGGGGGTGCGGCACTTCTTGGACTTGAGGGAAACCAAATGTAGGGTTTATGTGGGCTTCAAATCGAGGAATGAAACGAAAGACTGGTTTCTTTGTGTAAATTGGTCCACTGCAAGAACTAAATTTCTATGGTAAAGGTTGGGTATAAACGATGAAGCATTCCTTGTGAAAACGGCCTAAAAGGCTTCGGCTAGTGGCCAACTTGTCGCAATCGGTATGAAGAATCGCCTAGGTGCCGAATGGCGGTGATTCGAGCATTATCGGCATGGAAGTCTGTCATGTCTTAGGTAAAGCCTAATCTTCTAATTCAATCTTAGAATGTTGGAAAACGACAAGAAAAGCAATATGATCCGAATGAAAAAAATGGTGACGAAGAACCAAAAAGGAAATTATACTCAAAACACTGTTAAGAGATGACTAATCTTGTGTAAGTCAATTATATCCTTTGAATCAAGCTAAAAGCTTAACGATGGGGTAGATGGGAAGCTTAGGGCCATGGGGCACTTCTCGAAGTTGAGGAAACTAATTGTAAGGCTTATGTTGGCAGCAAATTGAAGAATGAAACAAAAGATGGGTTTCTTGTTGTTACTTCGTCCAATGTCGGAACTGAACTAGGATGGTTGAGGTTGGGTGCAAATTATGACATTTCCCATGAGGAAATGGTGTAAATGGCATGAGCTAGAGGCCTACTTGTCGCAATGCAAAAGAAAGAGAACTTAGGTCGGATTGGCGGTGATTTCAGCATTATTCACATAGCTTTTCTTTTAATGACAGGTTTTGGATCTAGCTCAAGCTTCTAATTCAGTCTTAGAATGATGAGAAACAACAAAAAAAGTAATAAGGTCTGTATAAAAAAGGTTACAAAGAGCTAAAAAGGAAATTAAGCCGAAAACATTGTTGAGAGATTACTAATCTTTTGTAAGTTAATTACTTCCCTTAATTCAACGTTAAAGCTTAACCACAGGTAGATGGGGAATGTTAGGGGCATGTGGTACTTCTTGGACTTGAAGGAAACCAAATGTAGGGTTTATGTGGGCTTCAAATCGAGGAATGACACGAAAGACTGGTTTCTTTGTGTAAACTGGTCCACTGAAAGAACTAAACTTGTATGATAAAGGTTGCGTGTAAACGATGAAACTTTCCTTGTGAAAATGGTCTAAAAGGCTTCGAATAGTGGCCAACTTGTCGCAACCGGTATGAAGAATCGCCTAGGTGCCGAATGGCGGTGATTCGAGCATTATCGACATGGAAGTCTGTCATGTCTTAGCTAAAGCCTAATCTTCTAATTCAATCTTAGAATGTTGGAAAACGACAAGAAAAGCAATATGATCCGAATGAAAAAAACGGTTACAAAGAACCAAAAAGGAAATTATACTCAAAACATTGTTAAGAGATGACTAATCTTGTGTAAGTCGATTCTGGTATTTTTGTGCTTAAAAGGATTTATAATACAATTACTTCACATGACAATAAATATTCCATTTTTATTCCTCTCATAACAAGGGTAGTTTGGGCAATACACATGCAGAAAAATGCACACATGTAGGACATCAAATTTGTTCTTCTTTTTAGAGTAGATGATTGTGCAGCGAAGAGATCACTTGGAAGCAGAAAACTCACATATGCAGCAGCTACTACACCAAGCAGCAGAAAGAAGATCATTCGAACGGCAGAACACTCACACATGCAGACCTTTGGACAGCTGAAGCAGAAAACTCACATGTGCAGCAGCTACTACACCAAGCAGCAGAAAGAAGATCATTCGGACAAAACTCACACATGCTAAAAGCAGCAGAGCATCATTCGGACAACACTAATACTCACACAGCACTTGCAGAAAAATCACATGTGCAGCAGCTACTACACCAAGCAGCAGAAAGAAGATCATTCGGACAGCACTCACGCATGCATGCACACATGTACACATCAGTAAACAAACATGGAACAAACCAGCACATGCAGATCACTCGGGCAGCACGATACAACAACTCACAGCCAGCTAATCACACCATGTTGCAGAACACAATCAAATGCACTCATTCGGACACCATGCAGCAGACAAACACATTCAGCAACACAGCTGACAACAACCACTCATCAGGAGCACATCACACATACAGACCAAACTCACATGGACAGTACAGACCAAACTCACATGGACAGTACAGACCAAACTGACATGGACAGCACACCAATGCAGAAAACATGTTGCTGGAAGGCAAGCTTTTCTTGCTTCTGCACGTGAAAGGTCAATGACAGCTCACACTCTGCATGCTGGAGCAAATCACGTTGAGCAGCAGAAGCATTCTTCCTTCTTTTTCGGATGACTGAAAGTGCAGCAGCAGATGGAGGATAGCTGGACCGAAAGCAGCAGCAGGAGGTCTTTGACTCTTTACTTTTCAACTTGTTTTATACAACTGGAAGGGCTTTCGTCCAGGGGAGGAGAGGAGTCGAGAGTTTATTTTATTTTCCTTACATTTTCGTTTTCTATTTTGGACGCTGGCAACAAATTTTCTGCTGTTTTCTTTCGGTTTTTCACCCGGCTACAGCAGTTTGTTTAGCTTGGTTTTTATTGCTTCTTTCATTTTCATTCGGCTACAGTAGCAGCTTAGCTTAGCTTTTATTTTTTTCTTTCTTTCGTTTAAGCTGGAGGTAGGATTAGAGTAGCTTTGAGTTTTCATTAATCTTCTTTTCGTTTTCAGACTAAAGAAGCGGCTAGTTTTGTTTTTTTTATTTTCATTCATCTTTTTCGTTTAGCTTTAGAGAGTAGAGTAGTCTGAAGTTTAATTATTTTCTCATCTTTTTCATTTGGACGGAAGGCGGTTTGCTTTGTCTTCATGCATTTAATTTTTGTTTAGCAGTTTGACGTCTTTGTTCTTCTTCTTTACGTTTTTCTTTCGACTAGCATCTTGGAGGTGGCTTTCTTCTTGGTTAATTTTTGGCTTTTGGCTCATTTTTATTTTTAGATTTCTTTTGCTTTCAGATTTTTTTTCATGACTCATCTTAGACTTATTTTTGTAGTTAGAAATCTCATGTGTAGCTAATTTCTAAAACTTGGGTTGTGGAATGGGACGTGATTTGTTTTGGATTCTAGATCGATGCAATATTTTGTTGATAATTGTTGATGTCACTATGTTACTAGTTGGAATTAAATTGAAAATAGATTGCGGCTCTTGCTCTTGTTTTGTTGTTGACGTAAGGCACAACAAAAGCTTGAAAACTATCAAGGCCTCTCTCAGTTGTTTGTTAATGTGTGTTTGACTAGTAAAGTAGAGAATCCCTTAGGAAAATATTGCAAATCTTGAGCTTAACTTTTTATCTTCCGATTAGCAATGCCTTGATTGGATTGTTAATCGAGAAAATTATCTAGAATCCAAAATAAAGAGAGTCTTATATCCAACCCAAGTGTTCGTTAAATTTGTTTTGTTTTAGAAACTCTAATTTCAACTTCAATTATCTTTTTGCATTGCATTTGAATTTTATTTTCATCACTCATACTTGATTCATTTGTTACTCACAAATCTCCTATACGCTTTGATAACCAATTATCCCTGTGGAATATGATTCTGGACTTATCCTTGATACAACTTGACACTTCCACACTTGGAAGCACATTCGAACGAGAGTCAAAGGCTTATGTTGGCTGCAAATTGAAGAATGAAACAAAATATGGGTTTCTTGTGGTAACTTCGTCCAATGTCGGAACTGAACTAGGATGGTTGAGGTTGGGTGCAAATTATGACATTTCCCATGAGGAAATGGTGTAAATGGCATGAGCTGGAGGCCTACTTGTCGCAATGCACAAGAAAGAGAACTTAGGTTGGATTGGAGGTGATTTCAGCATAATTCACATGGCTTTTCTTTTAATGACAGGTTTTGGATCCAGCCCAAGCTTCTAATTCAGTCTTAGAATGATGAGAAACAACAAAAAAAGTAATAAGCTCCGTATAAAAAAGGTTACAAAGAGGTAAAAAGGAAATTAAGCCAAAAACATTGTTGACAGATTACTAATCTTGTGTAAGTCAATTACTTCCCATAATTCAACTTTAAAGCATAACCGCGGGTAGATGGGGAACGTATGGGGCGTGTGGCACTTGTTGGACTTAAGGGAAACCAAATGTCGGGTTTATGTGGGCTTCAAATCGAGGAATGAAATGAAAGACTGGTTTCTTTGTGTAAATTGGTCCACTACAAGAACTAAACTTGTATGGTAAAGGTTGGGTGTAAACGATGAAATTTTCCTTATGAAAATTGTCTAAAACGCGTATGAAGATCGCCTAGGTGCTGATTGGCATTGACTCGAGCATTATCGACATGAAAGTCTGTCATGTCTTAAATAAAGCCTAATCTACTAATTCCATCTTAGAACGTTGGAAAATGACAAGAAAAGCAATATGATCCGAATGAAAACAATGGTTACAAAGAACCAAAAAAGAAATTAAACTCAAAACATTGTTGAGTGATGACTAATCTTGTGTAAGTTGATTACATCCTTTGAATTGAGCTAAAAGCTTAACGATGGGGTAGATGGGGAAGCTTAGGGGCATGTGGCCCTTCTTGAAGTTGAGGAAACTAAATGTAAGGCTTACGTTGGCTTCAAATTGAAGATTGAAACAAAAGACGGGTTTCTTGTTGTAAATTCGTCAAATGACGGAACTCAACTAGTGTTGTTGAGGTGGTATGCAAACGATGACATTTTCAATGAGGAAATGGTGTAAATGGCATGGGCTAGAGGCGTACTTGTCACAATGTACAAGAAAGAGAACATAGGTCGGATTGGCAGTGATTTCAACATTATTCACATGGCTTTGCCTTTATTGATAGGTTTAGATCCAGCCTAAGCTTCTAATTCAATTTTAGAATAATGAGAAACAACAAAGAAAGTAATAAGGTCCGTATAAAAAAGGTTACAAAGAGCTAAAAAGGAAATTACGCCGAAAACATTGTTGACAGATTACTAATCTTGTGTAAGTCAATTACTTCCCTTAATTCAACGTTAAAGCATAACCACGGGTAGATGGGAACGTTTGGGGATGTGGCACTTCTTGGACTTGAGGGAAACCATATGTAGGGTTTATGTGGGCTTCAAATCGAGCAATGAAATGAAAGACTGGTTTCTTTGTGTAAATTGGTCCACTGCAAGAAGTAAACTTCTATGGTAAAGGTTGGGTATATAAACGATGAAACTTTTCTTGTGGAAACGGTCTAAAAGGCTTCAGCTAGGGGCCGACTTGTCGGAACTGGTATGAAGGATCGCCTAGGTGCCGATTGGCAGTGATTCGAGCATTATCGACATGGAAGTCTATCATGCCTTAGATAAAGCCTAATCTTCTAATTCAATCATAGAACATTGGAAAACGAGAAGAAAAGCAATATGATTCGAATGAAAAAAACGGTTACAAAGAACCAAAAGGGAAATTAAACTCAAAACATTGTTAAGAGATGACTAATCTTGTGTATGTCGATTACATCGTTTGAATCAATCTAAAAGCTTAACGATGGGGTAGATGGGAAAGCTTAGGGGCATGGGGCACTTCTCGAAGTTGAGGAAACTAATTGTAAGGCTTATGTTGGCTGCAAATTGAAGAATGAAACAAAAGTTGGGTTTCTTGTTGTAACTTCGTCCAATGCTGGAACTGAACTAGTGTGGCTGAGGTTGGGTGCAAAGTATGACAGTTCCCATGAGGAAATGGTGTAAATGGCATGAGCTAGAGGCCTACTTGTCGCAATGCACAAGAAAGAGAACTTAGGTCGGATTGGTGGTGATTTAAGCTTTATTCACATGGCTTTTCTTTTATTGACAGGATTTGGATCCAGCCTAAGCTTCTAATTCAGTCTTAGCATTATGAGAAACAACAAAGAAAGTAATAAGGTCCGTATAAAAAAGGTTACAAAGAGCTAAAAACGAAATTACGTCGAAAACATTGTTGAGAGATTACTAATCTTGTGTAAGTCAATTACTTCCCTTAATTCAACGTTAAAGCATAACCACGGGTAGATGGGAACGTTTGGGGGTGTGGCACTTCTTGGACTTTAGGGAAACCATATGTAGGGTTTATGTGGGCTTCAAATCGAGGAATGAAACGAAAGACTGGTTTCTTTGTGTAAATTGGTCCACTGCAAGAACTAAACTTCTATGGTAAAGGTTGGGTATAAACGATGAAACTTTCCTTGTGAAAACAATCTAAAAGGCTTCGGCTAGGGGCCGACTTGTCGCAACTGGTATGAAGGATCGCCTAGGTGCCAATTGGCAGTGATTCGAGCATTATCGATATGGAAGTCTGTCATGTCCTAGATAAAGCCTAATCTTCTAATTCAATCTTAGAACGTTGGAAAATGACAAGAAAAGCAATATGATCCCAATGAAAACAATGGTTACAAAGAACCAAAGAAGAAATTAAACTCAAAACATTGTTGAGTGATGACTAATCTTGTGTAAGTCGATTACATCCTTTGAATCAAGCTAAAAGCCTAACGATGGGGTAGATGGGGAAGCTTAGGGGCATGGGGCACTTCTCGAAGTTGAGGAAAGTAATTGTAAGGCTTATGTTGGCAGCAAATTGAAGAATGAAACAAAAGATGGGTTTCTTATTGTAACTTCGTCCAATGTCGGAACTGAACTAGGATGGTTGAGGTTGGGTGCAAGTTATGACATTTCCCATGAGGAAATGGTGTAAATGGCATGAGCTAGAGGCCTACTTGTCGCAATGCACAAGAAAGAGAACATAGGTCGGATTGGCAGTGATTTCAGCATTATTCACATGGCTTTTCTTTTAATGACAGGTTTTGGATCCAGCCCAAGCTTCTAATTCTATCTTAGAATGATGAGAAACAACAAAAAAAGTAATAAGGTCCGTATAAAAAAGGTTACAAAGAACTAAAAAGGAAATTAAGCTGAAAACATTGTTGAGAGATTACTAATCTTGTGTAAGTCAATTACTTCCCTTAATTCAACGTTAACGCATAACCACGGCTAGATGAGAATGTTAGGGATGTGTGGCACTTCTTGGACTTGAGGGAAACCAAATGTAGGGTTTATGTACGGCTTACGTTGGCTTCAAATTGAAGACTGAAACAAAAGATGGGTTTCTTGTTGTAAATTCGTCTAATGCCGGAACTGAACTAGTATTGTTGAGGTTGTGTGCTAACGATGACATTTCCCATGAGGAAATGGTGTAAATGGCATGGGCTAGAGGCCTACCTGTCGCAATGCACAAGAAAGAGAACTGAGGTCGGATTGGCGGTGATTTCAGCATTATTCACATGGCTTTTCTTTTATTGATAGGTTTTGGATCCAGCCTAAGCTTCTAATTCAGTCTTAGAATTATGAGAAACAACAAAGAAAGTAATAAGGTCCGTATAAAAAAGGTTACAAAGAGCTAAAAATGAAATTAAGCTGAAAACATTGTTGAGAGATTACTAATCTTGTGTAAGTCAATTACTTTCCTTAATTCAACTTTGAAGGATAACCACGGGTAGATGGGGAACGTTTGGGGCGTGTGGTACTTCTTGGACTTGAGGGAAACCAAATGTAGGGTTTATGTGTGCTTCAAGTCGAGGAATGAAACGAAAGACTGGTTTCTTTGTGTAAATGGGTCCACTGCAAGAACTAAACTTGTAAGGTAAAGGTTGGGTGTAAACGATGAAATTTTCCTTCTGAAAATGGTCTAAAAGGTTTCGGCTAGTGGCCAAATTGTCGCAACGGGTATGAAGCATCGCCTAGGTGCCGATTGGCAGTGATTCGAGCATTATCGACATGGAAGTCTGTCATGTCTTAGATAAAGCCTAATCTTCTAATTCAATCTAAGAACGTTGGAAAACGGCAAGAAAAGCAATATGATCCGAATGAAAAAAATGGTCACAAAGAACCAAAAAGGAAATTAAACTCAAAACATTGTTAAGGGATGACTAATCTTGTGTAAGTCGATTACATCCTTTGAATCAAGCTAAAAGCTTAACGATGGGGCAGATGGGGAAGCTTAGGGGCACGGGGCACTTCTCGAAGTTGAGGAAACTAATTGTAAGGCATATGTTGGCTGCAAAATGAAGAATGAAATAAAAGATGGGTTTCTTGTTGTAACTTCGTCCAATGCCAGAACTGAACTAGTATGGTTGAGGTTGGGTTCAAATTATGACATTTCCCATGAGGAAATGGTGTAAATGGCATGAGCTAGAGGCCTACTTGTCGCAATGCACAAGAAAGATAACTTAGGTCGGATTGCCGGTGATTTCAGCATTATTTTCATGGCTTTTCTTTTAATGACAGGTTTGCGATCCAGCCTAAGCTTCTAATTCAGTCTTAGAATGATAAGAAACAACAAATAAAGTAATAAGGTCCGTATAAAAAAGGTTACAAAGAACTAAAAAGGAAATTAAGCCGAAAACATTGTTGAGAGATTACTAATCTTGTGTAAGTCAATTACTTCCCTTAATTCAACTTTGAAGCATAAGCACGGGTAGATGGGGAACGTTTGGGGCGTGTGGTACTTCTTGGACTTGAGGGAAACCAAATGTAGGGTTTATGTGGGCTTCAAATCGAGGAATGAAATGAAAGACTAGTTTCTTTGTGTAAATTGGTCCTCTGCAAGAACTAAACTTGTATGGTAAAGGTTGGGTGTAAACGATGATATTTTCCTTATGAAAATTGTCTAAAAGGCTTCGACTAGGGGCCGACTTGTCGCAACGGGTATGAAGATCGTCTAGGTGCCGATTGGCAGTGATTCGAGCATTATCAACATGAAAGTCTGTCATGTCTTAGATAAAGCCTAATCTACTAATTCCATCTTAGAACGTTGGAACACGACATGAAAAGCAATTTGATCCGAATGAAAACAATGGTTACAAAGAACCAAAAAAGGAATTAAACTCAAAACATTGTTGAGTGATGACTAATCTTGGGTAAGTCAATTACATCCTTTGAATGGAGCTAAAAGCTTAACAATGGGGTAGATGGGGAAGCTTAGGGGCATGTGGCCCTTCTTGAAGTTGAGGAAACTAAATGTAAGAATTACGTTGGCTTCAAATTGAAGATTGAAACAAAAGATGGGTTTCTTGTTTTAAATTCGTCAAATGACGGAACTGAATTAGCGTGGTTAAGGTGGTATGCAAACGATGACATTTTCAATGTGGAAATGGTGTAAATGGCATGGGCTAGAGGCGTACTTGTCCCAATGCACAAGAAAGAGAACATAGGTCGGATTGGCGGTGATTTCAAAATTATTCACATGGCTTTTCTTTTATTCTTAGGTTTTGGATCCAGCCTAAGCTTCTAATTCAGTCTTAGAATAATGAGAAACAACAAAGAAAGTAATAAGGTCCGTATAAAAAAGGTTACAAAGAGCTAAAAAGGAAATTAAGCCAAAAACATTGTTGAGAGATTACTAATCTTGTGTAAGTCAGTTACTTCCCTTAATTCAACTTGAAAGCATAACCACAAGTAGATGGGGAACGTTAGGGGTGTGTGGTACTTCTTGGACTTGAGGTAAACCAAATGTAGGGTTTATGTGGGCTTTAAATCGAGGAATGAAATGAAAGACTGGTTTCTATGTGTAAATTGGTCCACTGCAAGAACTAAACTTGTATGGCAAAGGTTGGGGGTAAACGATGAAATTTTCCTTATGAAAATGGTCTAAAAGGCTTTGGCTAGGGGCCGACTCGTCGCAACGGGTATGAAGATCGCCTAGGTGCCGATTGGCAGTGATTCGAGCATTATCGACATGGAAGTCTGTCATGTCTTAGATAAAGCCTAATCTACTAATTCCATCTTAGAACGTTGGAAAACGACAAGAAAAGCAATATGATCCGAATGAAAACAATGGTTACAAAGAACCAAAAAAGAAATTAAACTCAAAACGTTGTTGAGTGAAGACTAATCTTGTGTAAGTCGATTACATCCTTTGAATGGAGCTAAAAGCTTAACGATGGGGTAGATGGGGAAGCTTAGGGACTTGTGGCCCTTCTTGAAGTTGAGGAAACTAAATGTAAGGCTTACGTTGGCTTCAAATTGAAGATTGAAACAAAAGATGGGTTTCTTGTTGTAAATTCGTCAAATGACGGGACTGAACTAGTATGGTTGAGGTGGTATGCAAACGATGACATCTTCAATGAGGAAATGGTGTAAATGGCATGGGCTAGAGGCGTACCTGTCGCAATGCACAAGAAAGAGAACTTAGGTCGGATTGACGGTGATTTCAGCATTATTGACATGGCCTTTCTGTTATTGATAGGTTTTGGATCTAGCCTAAGTTCCTAATCCAGTCTTAGAATGATGAGAAACAACAAAGAAAGTAATAAGGTCCGTATAAAAGAGGTTACAAAGAACTATAAAGGAAATTAATCCGAAAACATTGTTGAGAGATTACTAATCTTGTGTAAGTCAATTACTTCCCTTAATTCAACGTTAAAGCATAAGCACGGGTAGATGGGAATGTTAGGGGTGTGTGGCACTTCTTGGACTTGAGGGAAACCAAATGTAGGGTTTATGTGGGCTTCAAATCGAGGAATGAAACGAAAGACTGGTTTCTTTGTGTAAATTGGTCCACTGCAAGAACTAAACTTCTATGGTAAAGGTTGGGTGTAAACGATGAAACTTTCCTTGTGAAAATGGTCTTAAAGGTTTCGGCTAGGGGCCGACTCGTCGCAACTGGTATGGAGGATCGCCTATGTGCCGATTGGCGGGGATTCAAGCATTATTGACATGGAAGTCTTTCATGTCTTAGATAAAACCTAATCTTCTAATTCAATCTTAGAACGTTGGAAAACAACAAGAAAAGCAATATGATCCGAATGAAAAAAATGGTTACAAAGAACCAAAAAGGAAATTTAACTGAAAACATTGTTAAGAGATGACTAATCTTGTGTAAGTCGATTACATCCTTTGAATCAAGCTAAAAAATGGGGTAGATGGGGAAGCTTAGGGGCATGTGGTACTTCTTGAAGTCGAGGAAACTAATTGTAAGGCTTATGTTGGCTTCAAATTGAAGAATGAAACAAAAGATGGGTTTCTTGTTGTAAATTCGTCTAATGACGGAATTGAACTAGTATGGTTGAGGTGGCGTGCAAAAGATGACATTTCCCATCAGGAAATGGTGTAAATGGCATGAGCTAGAGGCCTAGTTGTCGCAATGCACAAGAAAGAGAACTTAGGTCGGATTAGTGGTGATTTCAGCATTATTCACATGGCTTCTCTTTTATTGACAGGTTTTGGATCCAGCCTAAGCTTCTAATTCTGTCTTAGAGTTATGAGAAACAACAAAGAAGGTAATAAGGTCCGTATTGTAACTAAAATGGAAATTAAGCCGAAAACATTGTTGAGAGCTTACTAATCTTGTGTAAGTCAATTACTTCCCTTAATTCAATGTGAAAGCATAACCACGGATAGACGGGAACGTTAGGGGCGTGTTGCACTTCTTGGACTTGAGGGAAACCAAATGTAGGGTTTATGTGGGCTTCAAATCGAGGAATGAAACGAAAGACTGGTTTCTTTGTGTAAATTGGTCCACTGCAAGAACTCAACTTGTAAGGGAAAGGTTGGGTGTAAACGATGAAATTTTCCTTGTGAAAAAGGTCTAAAAGGCTTTGGCTAGGGGCCAACTTGTCGCAACGGGTATGAAGGATCGCCTAGGTGCCGATTGGCAGTGATTCGAGCATTATAAACATGGAAGTCTGTGATATCTTAGATAAAGCCTTATCTTCTAATTCAATCTTAGAACGTTGGAAAACGACAAGAAAAGCAACATGATTCGACCGAAAAAAACGGTTAGAAAAAACCATAAAGGAAATTAAACTCAAAATATTGTTGAGAGACGACTAATCTTGTGTAAGTCGATTATATCCTTTGAATCAGGCTAAAAGCTTAACGATGGGGTAGATGGGGCAGCTTAGGGGCATGTGGCACTTCTTGAAGTTGAGGAAACTAATTGTAAGGCTTAGGTTGGCTTCAAATTGAAGAATGAAACGAAAGATGGGTTTCTTGTTGTAACTTCGTCCAATGCCGAAACTGAACTAGTATGGTTGAGGTTGGGTGCAAATGATGACATTTCCCATGAGGAAATGGTGTAAATGGCATGAGCTAGAGGCCTACTTGTCGCAATGCACAAGAAAGAGAACTTAGGACGGATTGGCGGTGATTTCAGCATTATTCATGAAACTTTCTTTTGGAAACATGACTCTCGAGGTGAATATCTTCCATATTGCAAGACAGCCAGAAGATGATGACGAGAGCCACCAGACATACATGATTGACTCACTCATAGAAAAGGGAGTTTCTATAGCTCATGATTTTGACCCCCTTGAGTATTTTCTTGTTAATTCTGAGTTTGATTCTATCAGTAATCCATCTGATGTAATTGATATTTGTGCTATCTTTGATAGAACTCAGGATTATGGCACTCAAGCCTGGCAACCGAAGTTTGAGGAGTTGCCTGAGAGAGAGGAAAAGCAAATTCCTTCAAGTGTGGAAGCACCCAAAGTTGAACTGAAACCTCTGCCTAAGGCTTTAAAGCATGTTTTCCTTGGTCCAGGTGATACTTTTCCTGTTATTATCTCATCTGAATTGTCTGAGTCTCAAGGTGAGAAATTAATTCAAATCCTAAGTGAGCATAAGTCAGCCTTAGGTTGGAGCATTGCTGATATAAAAGGTGTTAGTCCCCTGGTCTGTTCTCATAAAATTAATTTGGAGGAAGGAACTAGCCCTCGTAGAGACCCCCAGCGTAGGCTTAATCCTACTATGAAAGAAGTGGTGAAAAATGAAGTGTTGAAACTATTAGATGCAGGAATCATATATCCTATTGCTGATAGTAAATGGGTAAGTCCTACACAGGTTGTTCCTAAGAAGTCAAGTGTTACTGTGGTGAAGAATGACCTGAGAGAGCTAGTCCCTACAAAACTTGTGACTGGGTGGCGGATGTGCATTGATTATAGAAAATTAAATGCTGCCACCCGGAAAGACCATTTTCCTCTCCCTTTTATTGATCAAATTCTTGAGCGTGTGGCTGGTCATCCTTTCTATTGTTTCTTGGATGGTTATTCTGGTTATTATCAAATTGAAATTGCATTAGAAGACCAGGATAAAACCACTTTCACTTGTCCTTTCGGTACTTATGCTTTTCGTAGAATGCCATTTGGATTGTGTAATGCACCTGCTACTTTTCAACGTTGCATGATGAGCATTTTTAGTGACATGGTTGAAAATTGCATGGAAGTTTTTATGGATGAGTTGACTGTTTTTGGATCTACTTTTGATGCATGCTTATTGAATTTAGAGAGGGTGTTGACTCGCTGTGAGGAGAAGAAATTGGTTTTGAATTGGGAAAAATGCCACTTTATGGTACCTTCAGGTATTGTGTTAGGGCATATTATTTCTTCTAGGGGGATAGAGGTAGATCAATCTAAGATTGAATTAATCTCTAAGTTGCCTACACCTAGGACAGTAAAGGACGTGACATCCTTTCTTGGTCATGCGGGCTTTTATAGGAGGTTCATACAGAATTTTTCCACCATATCTAGACCAGTATGTGACCTCCTAGCTAAAGATGCCCCATTTGAGTGGACACAAGATTGTCAAGAGGCCTTTAAAACGCTAATTGGCAAGCTTACCTCAGCACCCGTAATGCAGCCACCTGATTGGACTTTACCTTTTGAGATTATGTGTGATGCAAGTGATTTTGCTATAGGTGCTGTACTTGGACAGCGAAGGGAGGGAAAGCCTTTTGTCATTTACTATACTAGTAGAACTCTAAATAGTGCTCAGATGAATTACTCCACCACTGAAAAAGAGTTGCTAGCTGTAGTGTTTGCTTTGGATAAGTTTCGTGCTTACGTGATTGGTTCTCCTATTATTATTTTTACGGATCATGCAGCCCTTAAGTACCTTCTTACAAAGAAGGATGCTAAGGCACGATTAATACGATGAATTTTACTTTTGCAGGAATTTGACATCACCATCAAAGACAAGAAAGGAGTGAAGAACGTAGTGGCTGACCATCTCTCGAGGCTCACATTTGAGGACACCTCTGACCACCTGCCAAATAGAGATGATTTTCCCGATGAGCATTTACTATCTATTACTTCTCTACCATGGTTTGCTCATATTGTGAATTATTTGGCTGCAGGTGAGATACCGGTGGATTGGAGCGCTCAGGACAAGAGAAAGTTCATAACTGAGGTACGTAATTTCTATTGGGATGATCCTTTTCTTTTCAAATACTGCCCTGACCAAATTTTAAGGCGTTGCATCCCTGATGAAGAGATTGCTAGCGTCTTGGAATTTTGTCACTCTCAAGCTTGTGGGGGCCACTTTTCAATGAAGAAAACCGCTGCAAAAATTCTGCAGTGTGGATTTTATTCGCCCACCATATTTAAGGATGCAAACATCTATTGTCGCTCATGTGAAAAGTGTCAAAAGTTAGGAGTTATATCTCGTCGTAATATGATGCCCTTAAACCCAATTTTAGTGATTGAAATTTTTGATTGTTGGGGTATTGATTTTATGGGACCATTTCCTCCTTCTTTTGGATATCAATATATTATTGTGGCAGTAGATTATGTGTCAAAATGGGTAGAGGTAGCAGCTTGCAGGAGCAATGATAATAGGACGGTAATCAAATTTCTCAAAGAGAATGTGTTATCTCGATTTGGTACACCACGTGCTATCATTAGTGATCGGGGTACACATTTTTGCAACCGTTCTTTTAAGGCTTTGATGAAAAAATATGGGGTGGTACATAAGATCTCTACTGCCTACCACCCCCAGACAAGTGGACAGGTAGAACTTGCAAACATGAAAATTAAGCAAATTTTAGAAAAAAGGGTCAATCCAGATCGCAAAGATTGGTCTTTAAGACTAGTTGATGCGCTTTGGGCTTATCGTACAGCTTTCAAAACTCCCTTAGGTATGTCACCTTATAGGCTTGTTTTTGGGAAGCCTTGCCACTTACCTGTGGAGCTCGAGTATCGAGCTTGTTGGGCCATCAAGCATTTCAATTTTGATATGGGAGAAGCAGGTAAGCTTAGAAAATTTCAGTTGACCGAGTTAGAGGAGTTGAGAAATGATGCTTATGAGAGCTCTAGAATCTATAAGGCTAAATGAAAGCGTTTCATGATAAAAATATCTTGAGAAAAACGTTTAAGCTTAATGATCGAGTGTTTTTATATGATTCTAGACTCCATAAGCACCCAGGAAAACTTCGGTCTAGGTGGACTGGCCCCTTTTTAGTAAGGAATGTTTTTGTAAATGGGGCGGTAGAAATAGAAGATCCTAAGGATGGTCGGATCTTTAAAGTAAATGGTCAACGCCTTAAAATATTAATTGATAGGCAAGTTCCTCAAGTGGAAGTCATTCCACTTGTGGATCCAGTCTATCAACCTTGACCACACCACCAAGGTATGTGTTTCTTTATTTATTTTGTTTTGCTTTGTGTTGTTTTTGTTTTTTCTAATTTTCTTTCTTTTCCTTTTTGTTTGTTGTTGTTTTCTTTGTTTTTGATTGCAGGATAGTTTCATTTCGTCATTTCAGATTACCATCTTTGGTGTTTAGGGAGCTACCCACATCACTCATCAGGTGTATTCTACCATTTTCAGTTACTCCCCATTCAATTTTGATTCTTAAACATTGAGGACAATTTTCATTTAAGTTGGGAGGTGGTGGTGCAAATTTAGTTTTTAAAATGCTTGTTGGAACTCTGTGGCATATTTTCATGTGTCAATTTTTTTTAATTTGCATCACATGTGCATCATTTTCACATGTGTACTCATTCTCATTCATAGCCATCTTCGTGAATTCACCAAACCCACCAGATCATTTTTTGCTGAAACATTCACAGAATCCTTAATGCACTTATCCAAGTTTTGTGGTAAGATGGTGGTTTGACACATGTAGCTAGAGAACTCTTTTGCTTAAGTTTTCATGTGAGTTTGGAGAGGATTGAGAGCATACAAATGCAGTAAATTGTGATAAGCGTTCATTGATCTGTTGAATTGGGCACTTCTTTTGAGAATATCATTACATAGTTTGCGGTACAATGGTGGATATACTTGGGATATGACGAAGGTCAACTTAGGATTAACGTTTGAGCCTTTCAAGCTATCCTTTCCATCATAGACCCCTAGTAGTCAACTTTGAGCCAATAAAACACTTGTAGCTTTTTCTTTTCATATGCCCATATCATCCATGCCTCTCCACATTGGAGTATAACCTATACACAGATTTTTTTACCCTTTTTACTTCCAAGTGTATACTAGGTGTGGAATTTGTATTTTCTTTCTTTAATTTTATCATTTTCAATTAAAAAAAAAAAAGAGAAGAAGAAGACAACTGAAAAAAAGAGAAGAGTACAAGTTGCAAAGTGTTCAATTGAGTGAGCTCCAAAAAAAAAAAAAAAAAAAAAAGGTTGGTAGAGATGGAAAGAATACAAAAGTGGCATGTGTTTGTCCATCAAATTGTTGGAAAAAAAACAAAAAGAGGAAGAAGAAGGAAAAGCATTATTATTTGATGATCTGAAAAGTTGGAGAGTATATCAAGTGAGATGTGTGGTCTATTGTGTTATTTAATAAAATTCCCTTTGTATATACTTGGAAGTTTTTGAATCCCTTTCATTTTTTTTTTTTTTATATAACCCCAAAATCAAGCCACATTACAACCTTTTTTGTTGATCATTCTGATTCTAAGTAAGCTGTTGGAAAGATTGATGGAAGTCTCATTTGTTAGTGTTCCTATCATAAGATCAATGTTTGCTTGTTGCTTGTACATAATTGCCTAATTTTCCATGAGAGTGTGTATACACCCATTGTCAACTCCATAGAGAGAGCCTTTACACGAAACACTATTATACCCGTGAGTTATGGAGTTGAACCTTTTGCTTAAGATGTTCTTGATGTTGCATGTGTCAAGGTTAGTGGTACGATGGTTATGGCTTGGAGAACACACACACACTCTGTGGATTGCTATAGGTGGATTGATCTTGATGGGTTATTGGATTCCTTAGATTGTTTTGATATGCGAATCTGGAAAATGTGACTTGATGGCCTTTATGTGTGATTTTCTTTGGTCTCTTTCGTTGTTTTGACATGAAAATTGCTAGGGACTAGCAAGGAGTAAGTTGGAGGGTGTGATGAGTGTGCGAAAGTGCACTCTATATACCCTATTATTGGACTAAAATGCTAAAATGTGAATAGAAATAATAGGAATTAATATGTATTCTTAAATTGAATTTCTATTTACGTTGGGATACTCCTAAGCAGTTTCTTTATGTCTAATTTCAGAGTTTATAAAAGAGCAATTCAAGCCCAGTCAAATTCAAAGGAGGACATTCATGGGGTTTGAGAGCAATTTGGAAGAAAAGAAAAAGAAAAAAATCACGAAATGAAACCACAAGAAGTCCAAGTCCGAAATTCGGTAGGAGACAGTCTGGACATACTTTCGTCTTTTGACTGCATCTTTTTACTCATATATCAGATTGATGCGATTCTTGATACATTGGAAAGCTATCTTAAAGGGCTATAACTTTGTATCTAATAAGGATTTCCAAATTCGAAATCTTGAAGGCTGTACATGGCTGCCAAGATAAGTCCTAAAATTTAGGCGATTTTTTTATGCGGAAATCAAGAGGACATTAGGGTTTCTTTCTTACCCTATATAAGCATATGATTAGCACAAAATGGAGGGAAGGAAGAGGCACAAGAGGCAGATCTGAAGAGAGGAAAAAATCACTTCCATGGCCACGTTCGCTTCTGTTCTCTCTGGAGATTTTTGTTGTCCATTATATTTATGGGTAACTAAATTCTCAAGTAGGGTTAAGGATGAACTTGCACATTAGATGGTATTTCTAATTTATTTTTAATTCATGTATTTGATCTTCAATTGCTAAAACTCTTTTGTTTTATCATTCTCAATTCATCGTTGTTGTTTTCTTCTCCGAATAATCATAGAATTTATTGTGTTTACGGATTCAGTCATGCTTTTTCTATTGAATGGATTAGTTCTTTGATTATGTTTGGATCAATTATTTATCTATATTAATTTAGTTTTTTTGCTGCAATATCGCTTCCTGAGTATATTGTCGTCCTTGGATTTTATCAAAGGGGTAGTAATTCACGTTTTTTAAAAGTGGTGAATGTTTTTTCAAAGGGTTACATTTGATTTAAGTCTGGTTTATAAATCTATACCTTCCGATTGGGAATTGCGGGAATTGAGTTCCTAATTGAGTTATCCAATGAATTAAGAATAATTAAAATACCAGATTTGTGCAAGGGATTCCCGACGCTCTACTGTTTGTTAAATTTGAGTACTTTTTCTGTTAATCACTTTGCTTCACTTGAATTTACATTTAAAATTAATCTTTGTTCTCTATTACTTATTTAATATTTTTTCTTTAGTTTCTTTATTCCTCTTGCTATTCTTTTAATTTGTCTCCCTGTGGAATCGACACCCCAAAGCTGTGCTACAACTATCGCGTTATTCTTTGGGCATAATCAATTCGCATGGGTTTTGTTGTAATGACAGGTTTTCGATCCAGCCTAAGCTTCTAATTCAGTCTTAGAATGATGAGAAACAACAAAGAAAGTAATAAGGTCCGTATAAAAAAGGTTACAAAGAACTATAAAGGAAATTAAGCCGAAAACATTGTTGAGAGATTACTAATCATGTGTAAGTCAATTACTTCCCTTAATTCAACGTTATAGCATAACCACAGGTAGATGGGGAACGGTAGGGGCGTGTGGCACTTCTTGGACTTGAGGGAAACCAAATGTAGGGTTTATGTGGGCTTCAAATCGAGGAATGAAACGAAAGACTAGTTTCTTTGTGTAAATTGGTCCACTGCAAGAACTAAACTTGTATGGTAAAGGTTGGGTGTAAACGATGAAATTTTCCTTGTAAAAATGGTCAAAAGGCTTTGGTTAGGGGCCAACTTGTTGCAACGGGTATGAAGGATCGCGTAGGTACCGATTGGCGGCGATTCGAGCATTATCGACATGGAAGTCTGTGATGTCTTAGATAAAGCCTAATCTTCTAATTCAATCTTAGAACGTTGGAGAACGACAAGAAAAGCAATATGATCCGAATGAGAAAAATGGTTGCAAAGAACCAAAAAGGAAATTAAACTCAAAACATTGTTGAGAGATGACTAATCTTGTGTAAGTCGATTACATCCTTTGAATCACGCTAAAAGCTTAACGATGGGGTAGATGGGGAAGCTTAGGGGCATGTGGCACTTCTTGAAGTTGAGGAAACTAATTGTAAGGCTTAGGTTGGCTTCAAATTGAAGAATGAAACAAAAGATGGGTTTCTTGTTGTAACTTCGTCCAATGCCGGAACTGAACTAGTATGATTGAGGTTGGGTGCAAATGTTGACAATTCCCATGAGGAAATGGTGTAAATGGCATGAGCTAGAGGCCTACTTGTCGCAATGCACAAGAAAGAGAACTTAGGTCGGATTGGCGGTGATTTCAGCATTATTCACGTGGCTTTTCTTTTATTGACATGTTTTGGATCCAGCCTAAGCTTCTAATTCAGTCTTAGAGTTATGAGAAACAACAAAGAAAGTAATAAGGTCCGTATAAAAAAGGTTACAAAGAACTATAAAGGAAATTAAGCCGAAAACATTGTTGAGAGATTACTAATCTTTTGTAAGTCAATTACTTCCCTTAATTCAACGTTAAAGCATAACCACGAGTAGATGGGGAACGTTAAGGGCGTATGACACTTCTTGGACTAAGGACTTAAAGCCAACACACGTGGCTAATCATGCAGAATCTTTTGGACCATGTTTTGTGTGTGGTGGGGTAGATCACCTTGTCCAAGAGTGTCCCACATTGGCTGAGATGAGAGGAATGTTTGAGGAACAATGTAATGCCTTAGGTATGTACAAGAAGCCTTTTACACATTTCCCTGACACCTATAATCCGGGTGGCGTAATCACCCCAATGTTAGCTGGAAGTCTGAAAACCAGCCGCCTGCACAACCCCCTAGATCATATCCTACACCATATCATGCACCTTCATCTTCTAGGAATCCCTTAGAAGATACTTTACATGCTTTTATTGAGGCACAAGGTAAGACTAACCAAAAGTTTAAATCTTTGATTACGCAGGTTGTTGAAGAAAATAAGGAGATAAAAAGCCAAGTGTCTAAATTGATGAGCTCCTTGAGTATGAATGAGCGAGGTAAGTTTCCTTCTCAAGCTCAATCCGTACCCCATGGTCAACACATGGCACAAGAGAATTTGAAGGATGCGAATGCCATTGTGACACGAAGTGGTAAGTCATTACACATCCCAACAACGAACAAATCAGAGGATGTGGAAGAGGATCAAAGCAATAGTGGTGCCGAGCTGCCCAAGAAGCCGAGGTAATAAAGAGCCCAGTTAAGGTACCATTTCCTCAAGCTTTAAAACTGAATAAGTGAACTTTGGATCCTAACAATGAAATCTTGGAGAATCTCAAGCAGGTAAAAATTAACCTTCCTCTGTTGCATGTTATTAAACAAGTTCCCACTTATGCAAAAGTTCTTAAAGATTTGTGTACAGTTAAGAGGAAGCACCATGTTAAGAAGACAGCATTTCTGACAGAGCAAGTTAGTGCTCTAATTGAGCAGGGAATTCCTCCTAAGTACAAGGATCCTGGTTGTCCAACCATTGCATGTAATATTGGGAATCATGAGTTTGGGCAAGCCTTGCTAGATCTAGGAGCTAGTGTTAATTTGATGCCTTATTCCATTTATTTGCAGCTTGGCTTGGGTGAAATTAAGCCTACTTCTGTCGTGCTTTAGTTGGCTGATCGTTCAGTTAAGAAACCGAGAGGGATAGTTGAGGATGTTATGATCTAAATTGACAAGTTTTATTATCCTGTTGATTTCTTAATTTTGGACACTCAATCAGTTTGTTGAGTCTAACTCTAAAGTTCCTCTCATATTAGGTAGACCTTTCCTTGCTACGGCTAATGCACTTATAAATTGCAGGAATGGGTTGATGAAGTTATCTTTTGGAAACATGACCATGGAGGTCAACATTTTCCATATTGAGAAGCAGCCAACAGATGACGAGTGCCACCAAACGTATATGATTGATGCACTCATTGACAAGGGAGTTCACACAATTCATGATTTTGATCCCCTTGAATATTCCCTTGTGAATCCTGAGTTTAATACATCTGTTAGTGATTCATCTGATGTTATTAATATTTGTGCTGTTTTTTATGAAACTCAGGATTATGGCACACAGGTTTGGCAACAGAAATTTGAGGAGTTGCCTAAGAAATGTGGAAAACAGATTCCTGTAAGTATGAAAGTACCAAGAATTAAATTCAAATCTTTGCCTAAGTCTAAAGTCCATAAGGTTAAAATGAAAATGTTTCATGATAAAAATTTTCTTAGGAAGAGGTTTAAACCTAATGACCGAATATGCTTATATGATTTTGGATCTCACAAGCACAAAGGAAAACTTTGGTTTAGGTGGACTGACCAATTTCTAGTGAAGAATATTTTTGTAAATGGGGTGGTAGAAATAGAGGATCCTAAGGATGGTCGGATCTTTAAAGTAAATGGTCAACGCCTTAAAATATTAATTGATAGGCAAGTTCCGGAAGTGGAAGACATTCCACTTGTCGCAACGGGTATGAAGGATCGTGATGAGTGTGCGAAAGTGCACTCTATATATCCTATTATTGGACTAAAATGCTAAAATGTGAATAGAAATCATAGGAATTAATATGTATTCTTAAATTGAATTTCTATTTATGTTGGGATACTCCTAAGCAGTTTTTTTATGTCTAATTTCAGAGTTTATAAAAGAGCAAGTCAAGCCCAATCAAATTCAAAGGAGGACATTCATGGGTTTTGAGAGCAATTTTGAAGAAAAGAAAAAGAAAAAAATCACAAAATGAAACCACAAGAAGTCCAAGTCCGAAATTCGCTAGGAGACAGTCTGCACATACTTTAGTCTTTTAACTGTATCTTTTCACTCATATATCAGATTGATGCGATTCTTGATGTATTGGAAAGCTATCTTAAAGGGCTATAACTTTGTCTCTAATAAGGATTCACAAATTCAAAATCTTGAAGGCTGTACGTGGCTGCTAAGATAAGTCTTAAAATTTAGGCGATTTTTTTATGCGAAAATCAAGAGGACATTAGGGTTTCTTTCTTACCCTATATAATCATATCATTAGCACGAAATGGGGAGGGGGAAGAGGCACAAGAGGTAGATCTGAAGAGAGGAAAAAATCACTTCCATGGCCACCGTTCGCTTCAGTTTTCACTGGAGATTTTTGTTGTCCATTATATTTATGGGTAACTAAATTCTCAAGTAGGGTTAGGGATGAACTTGCACATTAGATGGTATTTCTAATTTATTGTTCATTCATGTATTTGATTTTCAATTTCTAAAACTCTTTTGTTTTATCATTCTCAATTCATCGTTGATGTTTTCTTCTCCGAATAATCATAGAATTTACTGTGTTTATGGATTCAGTCATGCTTTTTCTATTGAATGGATTAGTTCTTTGATTATGTTTGGATCAATTATTTATCTATATTGATTTAGTTTTTTGCTACAATATCGCTTCCTGAGTATATTGTCGTCATTGGATTTTATCAATAGGGGTAGTAATTCACGTTTTTTAAAAGTGGTGAATGTTTTTTCAAAGGGTTACATTTGATTTAAGTCTGGTTTATAAATCTATACCTTCCGATTGGGAATTGCGGGAATTGAGTTCCCGATTGAGTTATCCAATGAATTAAGAATAATTAAAATACCAGATTTGTGCAAGGGATTCCAGACGCTCTACTGTTTGTCAAATTTGAGTACTTTTTCTGTTAATCACCTTGCTTCACTTGAATTTACATTTAAAATTAATCTTTGTTCTCCATTACTTATTTAATATTTTTTCTTTAGTTTCTTTGTTCCTCTTGCTATTCTTTTAATTTGTCTCCCTGTGGAATCGGCACCCCAAAGCTGTGCTACAACTATCGCGTTATTCTTTGGGCGTAATCAGATCGCGTAGGTACTCATTGGTGGTGATTGGAGCATTATCGACATGGAAGTCTGTGATGTCTTAGATAAAGCCTAATCTTCTAATTCAATCTTAGAATGTTGGAAAATGACAAGAAAAGCAATAAGATCCAAATGAAAAAAATGGTTACAAAGAACCAAAAAGGAAATTAAACTCAAAACATTGTTGAGAGATGACTAATCTTGTGTAAGTCGATTACATCCTTTGAATCAAGCTACAAGCTTAACGTTGGGCTAGATGGGGAAGCTTAGGGGCATGTGGCACTTCTTGGAGTTGAGGAAACTAATTGTAAGGCTTAGGTTGGCTTCAAATTGAAGAATGAAACCAAAGATGGGTTTCTTGTTATAACTTCGTCCAATGCCGAAACTAAACTAGTATGGTTGAGGTTGGGTGCAAAGGATGACATTTCCCGTGAGGAGATGGTGTAAATGGCACGAGCTAGAGGCCGACTTGTCGCAATGCACAAGAAAGAGAACTTAGGTCAGATAGGCTATGATTTTAGCATTATTCACATGGCTTTTATTTTTTTGACAGGTTTTGGATCCAGTCTAAGCTTCTAATTCAGCCTTAAAATGATGAGAAAAAACAAAGAAAGTAATAAGGTACGTATAAAAAAGGTTACAAAGAACTAAAAAGGAAATTAAGCCGAAAAGATTGTTGAGAGATTACTAATCTTGTGTAAGTCAATTACTTCCCTTAATTCAACGTTAAAGCATAACGACGAGTAGATGGGGAACGTTAGGGGCGTGTGGCACTTCTTGGACTTGAGGGAAACCAAATGTAAGGTTTATGTGGGCTTCAAAACGAGGAATGAAAAGAAAGACTAGTTTCTTTGTGTAAATTGGTCCACTGCAAGAACTAAACTTGTACGGTAAAGGTTGGGTGTAAACGATGAAATTTTCCTTGTGAAAATGGTTTAAAAGGCTTTGGCTAGGGCAAACTTGTCGCAACGGGTATCAAGGATCGCGTAGGTGCCGATTGGCGGTGATTCGAGCATTATCGACATGGAAGTCTGTGATATCTTAGATAAAACCTAATCTTCTAATTCAATATTAGAACGTTGGAAAACGACAAGAAAAGCAATATGATCCGAATGAAAAAAATGGTTACAAAGAATCATAAAGGAAATTAAACTCAAAATATTGTTGAAAGATGACTACTCTTGTGTAAGTCGATTACATCCTATGAATCAAGCTACAAGCTTAACGTTGGGCTAGATGGGGAAGCTTAGGGGCATGTGGCACTTCTTGGAGTTGAGGAAACTAATTGTAAGGTTTAGGTTGGCTTCAAATTGAAGAATGAAACCAAAGATGGGTTTCTTGTTATAACTTCGTCCAATGCCGAAACTAAACTAGTATGGTTGAGGTTGGGTGCAAAGGATGACATTTCCCGTGAGGAGATGGTGTAAATGGCACGAGCTAGAGGCCGACTTGTCGCAATGCACAAGAAAGAGAACTTAGGTCGGATTGGCAGTGATTTCAGCATTATTCACACGCCTTTTCCTTTATTGACAGGTTTTGGATCCAGAATACGCTTCTAATTCAGTCTTAGAATGATGAGAAACAACAAAGAAAGTAATAAGGTCCGTATAAAAAAGGTTACGAAGAACTAAAAAGGAAATTAAGCTGAAAACATTGTTGAGAGATTACTAAGCTTATGTAAGTCAATTACTTCGCTTAATTCAACGTTAAAGCATAACCACGGGTAGATGCGGAACGTTAGGGGTGTGTGGCACTTCTTGGACTTGAGGGAAACCAAATGAAGGGTTTATGTGAGCTTCAAATCGAGAAATGAAACAAAAGACTGGTTTCTTTGTGTAAATTGGTCCACTGCAGGAACTAAACTTGTATGGTAAAGGTTGGGTCTGAACGGTGAAATTTTCCTTGTGAAAATGGTCTAAAAGGCTTTGGCTAGGAGCAAACTTGTCACAACAGGTATCAAGGATTGCGTAGGTGCCGATTGGTGGTGATTCGAGCATTATCGACATGGAAGTCTGTGTTATCTTGGATAAAGCCTAATCTTCTAATTCAATATTAGAACGTTGGAAAACGACAAGAAAAGCAATATGATCCGAATGAAAAAAATGGTTAGAAAGAACTATAAAGGAAATTAAACTCAAAATATTGTTGAAAGAAGATTAATCTTGTGTAAGTCGATTACATCCTTTGAATCCGGCTAAAAGCTTAACGATGGGGTAGATGGGGAAGCTTAGGGGCATGTGGCACTTCTTGGAGTTGAGGAAACTAATTGTAAGGCTTAAGTTGGCTTCAAATTGAAGCATGAAACCAAAGATGGGTTTCTTGTTATAACTTCGTCCAATGCCGAAACTGAACTAGTATGGTTGAGGTTGGGTGCAAAGGATGACATTTCCCATGAGGAGATGGTGTAAATGGCACGAGCTAGAGGCCTACTTGTCGCAATGCACAAGAAAGAGAACTTAGGTCGGATTGGCGGTGATTTCAGCATTATTCACATGGCTTTTCTTTTATTGACAGGTTTTGGATCCAGCCTAAGCTTCTAATTCAGTCTTAGAGTTATGCGAAACAACAATGAAAGTAACAAGGTCCGTATAAAAAAGGTTACAAAGAACTAAATAGGAAATTAAGCCGAAAACATTCTTGAGACATTACTAATCTTGTGTAAGTCAATTACTTCCTTTAATTCAACGTTAAAGCATAACCAAGGGTAGATGGGAACGTTAGGGATGGTGGCACTTCTTGGACTCGAGGGAAATCAAATGTATGGTTTATGTGGGTTTCAAATCGGGGAATGAAACGAACGACTAGTTTCTTTGTGTAAATTGGTCCACTGCAAGAACTACGCCTGTATGGTAAAGGTCCTGTGTGTAAACGATGAAATTTTCCCTGTGAAAATGGCCTAAAAGGCTTCGGCTAGGGGCCAACTTGTCGCAACGGGTATGAAGGATCGCGTAGGTGCCGATTGGCGGTGATTCGAGCATTATCGGCATGGAAGTCTGTGATATCTTAGATAAAACCTAATCTTCTAATTCAATATTAGAACGTTGGAAAACGACAAGAAAAGCAATATGATCCGAATGACAAAAATGGTTACAAAGAAACCATAAAGGAATTAAACTCAAAATATTGTTGAAAGATGACTAATCTTGCATAAGTCGATTACATCCTTTGAATCAAGCTAAAAGCTTAACGATGGGCTAGATGGGGAAGCTTAGGGGCATGTGGCCCTTCTTCGAGTTGAGGAAACTAATTGTAAGGCTTACGTTGGCTTCTAATTGAAGAATGAAACAAAAGATGGGTTTCTTGTTGTAAATTCGTCTAATGACGGAACTAAACTAGTATGGTTGAGGTGGTGTGCAAACGATGACATTTCCAATGAGGAAATGGTGTAAATGGCATGGGCTAGAGGCGTACTTGTCGCAATGCACAAGAAAGAGAACTTAGGTCAGATAGGCTGTGATTTCAGCATATTCACATGGCTTTTCTTTTTTTGACAGGTTTTGGATCCAGTCTAAGCTTCTAATTCAGTCTTAAAATGATGAGAAAAAACAAGGAAAGTAATAAGGTACGTATAAAAAAGGTTACAAAGAACTAAAAAGGAAATTAAGCCGAAAAGATTGTTGAGAGATTACTAATCTTGTGTAAGTCAATTACTTCCCTTAATTCAACGTTAAAGCATAACCACGGGTAGATGGGGAACGTTAGGGGCGTGTGGCACTTCTTGGACTTGAGGGAAACCAAATGTAAGGTTTATGTGGGCTTCAAAACGAGGAATGAAAAGAAAGACTAGTTTCTTTGTGTAAATTGGTCCACTGCAAGAACTAAACTTGTACGTTAAAGGTTGGGTGTAAACGATGAAATTTTCCTTGTGAAAATGGTTTAAAAGGCTTTGGCTAGGTCAAACTTGTCGCAACGGGTTTTAGGGATCGCGTAGGTGCCGATTGGCGGTGATTCGAGCATTATCGACATGGAAGTCTCTGATATCTTAGATAAAACCTAATCTTCTAATTCAATATTAGAACGTTGGAAAACGACAAGAAAAGCAATATGATCCGAATGAAAAAAATGGTTACAAAGAATCATAAAGGAAATTAAACTCAAAATATTGTTGAAAGATGACTACTCTTGTGTAAGTCGATTACATCCTTTGGATCAAGCTACAAGCTTAACGTTGGGCTAGATGGGGAAGCTTAGGGGCATGTGGCACTTCTTGGAGTTGAGGAAACTAATTGTAAGGCTTAGGTTGGCTTCAAATTGAAGAATGAAACCAAAGATGGGTTTCTTGTTATAACTTCGTCCAATGCCGAAACTAAACTAGTATGGTTGAGGTTGGGTGCAAAGGATGACATTTCCCATGAGGAGATGGTGTAAATGGTACGAGCTAGAGGCCCACTTGTCGCAATGCACAAGAAAGAGAACTTAGGTCAGATTGGCGGTGATTTCAGCATTATTCACATGGCTTTTCTTTTTTTGACAGGTTTTGGATCCAGCCTAAGCTTCTAATTCAGTCTTAGAGTTATGCGAAACAACAATGAAAGTAACAAGGTCCGTATAAAAAACGTTACAAAGAACTAAACAGGAAATTAAGCCGAAAACATTCTTGAGACATTACTAATCTTGTCTAAGTCAATTACTTCCCTTAATTCAACGTTAAAGCATAACCAAGGGTAGATGGGAACGTTAGGGATGGTGGCACTTCTTGGACTCGAGGGAAACCAAATGTATGGTTTATGTGGGTTTCAAATCGGGGAATGAAACGAAAGACTAGTTTCTTTGTGTAAATTGGTCCACTGCAAGAACTACACTTGTATGGTAAAGGTCCTGTGTGTAAATGATGAAATTTTCCTTGTGAAAATGGCCTAAAAGGCTTCGGCTAGGGGCCAACTTGTCGCAACGGGTATGAAGGATCGCGTAGGTGCCGATTGGTAGTGATTCGAGCATTATCGACATGGAAGTCTGTGATATCTTAAATAAAACCTAATCTTCTAATTCAATATTAGAACGTTGGAAAACGACAAGAAAAGCAATATGATCCGAATGAAAAAAATGGTTACAAAGAAACCATAAAGGAATTAAACTCAAAATATTGTTGAAAGATGACTAATCTTGTGTAAGTCGATTACATCCTTTGAATCAAGCTAAAAGCTTAACGATGGGCTAGATGGGGAAGCTTAGGGGCATGTGGCCCTTCTTGAAGTTGAGGAAACTAATTGTAAGGCTTACGTTGGCTTCAAATTGAAGACTGAAACAAAAGATGGGTTTCTTGTTGTAAATTCGTCTAATGCTGGAACTGAACTAGTATGGTTGAGGTTGGGTACAAACGGTGACATTTCCAACGAGTAATTGGTGTAAATGGCATGAGATAGACGCCTACTTGTCGCAATGCACAAGAAAGAGAACTTAGGTCGGATTGGCGGTGATTTCAGCATTATTCACATGGCTTTTCTTTTATTGACAGGTTTTGGATCCAGTCTAAGCTTCTAATTCAGTCTTAGAATGATGAGAAACAACAAAGAAAGTAATAAGGTCCGTATAAAAAAGGTTACAAAGAAGTAAAACGGAAATTAAGCCGAAAACATTGTTGAGAGATTACTAATCTTGTGTAAGTCAATTACTTCCCTTAATTCAACTTTGAAGCATAACGACGGGTAGATGGGAAACGTTAGGGGCGTGTGGTACTTCTTGGACTTGAGGGTAACCAAATGTAGGGTTTATGTGGGCTTCAAATCGAGGAATGAAACGAAAGACTGGTTTCTTTGTGTAAATTGGTCCACTGCAAGAACTAAACTTGTATGGTAAAGGTTGGGTGTAAACGATGAAATTTTCCTTGTGAAAATGGTCTAAAAGGCGTTGACTAGGGGCCAACTTGTCACAACGGGTATCAAGGATCGCGTAGGTGCCGATTAGCGGTGATTCAAGCATTATCGACATGGAAGACTGTGATGTCTTAGATAAATCCTAATCTTCTAATTCAATCTTAGAACGTTGGAAAACGACAAGAAAAGCAATATGATCCGAATGAAAAATACGGTTACAAAGAACCAACAAGGAAATTAAACTCAAAACATTGTTGAGAGATGACTAATCTTGTGTAAGTCGATTACATCCTTTGAATCAGGCTAAAAGCTTAACGATGGGGTAGATGGTGAAGCTTTGGGGCATGTGGCACTTCTTGAAGTTGAGGAAACTAATTTGTAAGGCTTAGGTTGGCTTCAAATTGAAGAATGAAACAAAAGATGAGTTTCTTGTTGTGACTTCGTCCAATGCCGGAACTGAACTAGTATGGTTGAGGTTGGGTGCAGAGGATGGCATTTCCCATGAGGAAATGGTGTAAATGGCATGAGCTAGAGGCCCACTTGTCGCAATGCACAAGAAAGAGAACTTAGGTCGGATTGGCGGTGATTTCAGCATTATTCACATGGCTTTTCTTTTATTGATAGGTTTTGGATCCAGCCTAAGCTTCTAATTCAGTCTTAAACATTGTTGCGAAACAACAAAGAAAGTAATAAGGTCCGTATAAAAAAAGTTACAAAGAACTAAAATGGAAATTAAGCTGAAAACTTTCTTGAGAGATTACTAATGTTGTGTAAGCCAATTACTTCCCTTAGGGATGGTGGCACTTCTTGGACTCGAGGGAAACCAAATGTATGGTTTATGTGGGTGATTACGCCCAAAGAATGACGCGGTAGTTGTAGCACAGATTTGGGGTGTCGATTCCACAGGGAGACAAATTAAAAGAATAGCAAGAGGAACAAAGAAAGTAAAGAAAAAATATTAAATAAGTAATAGAGAACAAAGATTAATTTTAAATGTAAATTCAAGTGAAGCAAAGTGATTAACAGAAAAAGTACTCAAATTTAACGAACAGTAGAGCGTCGGGAATCCCTTGCACAAATCTGGTATTTTAATTATTCTTAATTCATTTGATAACTCAATTAGGAACTCAATTCCCGCAATTCCCAATCGGAAGGTATAGATTTATAAACCAGACTTAAATCAAATGTAACCCTTTGAAAAAACATTCGCCACTTTTAAAAAACGTGAATTACTACCCCTATTGATAAAATCCAATGATGACAATATACTCAGGAAGCGATATTGCAGCAAAAAACTAAATCAATATAGATAAATAATTGATCCAAACATAATCAAAGAACTAATCCATTCAATAGAAAAAGCATGACTGAATCCGTAAACACAATAAATTCTATGATTATTCGGAGAAGAAAACATCAACGGTGAATTGAGAATGATAAAACAAAAGAGTTTTAGCAATTGAAAATCAAATACATGAATTAAGAATAAATTAGAAATACCATCTAATGTGCAAGTTCATCCCTAACCCTACTTGAGAATTTAGTTACCCATAAATATAATGGACAACAAAAATCTCCAGAGAAAACTGAAGCGAACGGTGGCCATGGAAGTGATTTTCTCCTCTCTTTAGATCTGCCTCTTGTGCCTCTTCCTCCTCTCCATTTCGTGCTAATGATATGCTTACATAGGGTAAGAAAGAAACCCTAATGTCCTCTTGATCTCCGCATAAAAAAATCTCCTAAATTTTAGGACTTATCTTGGCAGCCACGTACAGCCTTCAGGAGTTCTAATTTGGAAATTCTTATTAGAGAAAAAGTTATAGCCCTTTACGATAGCTTTCCAATGCATCAAGAATCGCATCAATCCGATATATGAGTAAAAAGATACAGTCAAAAGACTAAAATATGTCCAGACTGTCTCCTAGCGAATTTCGGACTTGGACTTCTTGTGGTTTCATTTTGTGATTTTTTTCTTTTTCTTTTCTTCCAAATTGCTCTCAAACCCCATGAATGTCCTCCTTTGAATTTGGCTGGGCTTGACTTGCTCTTTTATAAACTCTGAAATTAGACATAAAAAAACTGTTTAGGAGTATCCCAACGTAAATAGAAATTCAATTTAAGAATACACATTAATTCCTATGATTTCTACTCACATTTTAGTATTTTAGTCCAATTATAGGGTATATAGAGTGCACTTTCGCACACTCATCACACCCCCCAACTTACTCCTTTCTAGTCCCTAGCAATTTTCACGTCAAAACAACGAAAGAGACCAAAGAAAATCACACATAAAGGCCATCAAGTCACACTTTCCAGATTCACATATCAAAACAATCTAAGGAATCCAATAACCCATCAAGATCAATCCACCTATAGCAATCCACAGAGTGTGTGTGTGTTCTCCAAGCCATAACCATCGTACCACTAACCTTGACACATGCAACATCAAGAACATCTTAAGCAAAATGTTCAACTCCATAACTCACGAGTATAATAGTGTTTTGTGAAAGGGCTCTCTCTATGGAGTTGACAATGGGTGTATATACACTCTCATGGAAAATTAGGCAATTATGTACAAGCAACAAGTAAACATTGATCTTATGATAGGAACACTAACAAATGAGACTTCCATCAATCTTTTCAACAGCTTATTTAGGATCAGAATGGTCAATACAAAAGGTTGTAATGTGGCTTGGTTTTGGGGTTATATGAAAAAAAAGGATGAAAGGGATTCAAAAACTTCCAAGTACATACAAATGGAATTTTATTAAATATCTCAATAGACCACACTTCTTACTTAATATACTCTCCAACTTTTCAGATCATCAAATAATAATGCTTTTCCTTCTGCTTCCTTTTTTTTTTTTTTCGTTGGAGCTCACTCAATTGAACACTTTGCAACTTGTACTCATCTCTTTTTTTCCGTCGTCTTCTTCTTCTCTTTTTTTTTTAATTGAAAATGATAAAATTAAAGAAAGAAAATACAAATTCCACACCTAGTATACACTTGGAAGTAAAAAGGGTAAGAAAATCTGTGTATAGGTTATACTCCAATGTGGAGAGGCATGGATGATATGGGCATATGAAAAGAAAAAGCTACAAGTGTTTTATTGGCTCAAAGTTGGCTACTAGGGGTCTATGATGGAAAGAATAGCTTGAAAGGCTCAAACGTTAATCCTAAGTTGACCTTCGTCATATCCCAAGTATATCCACCATTGTACTGCAAACCATGTAATGATATTCTCAAAAGAAGTGCCCAATTTAGCAGATCAATGAACGCTTATCACAATTTACTGCATTTGTATGCTCTCAATCCTCTCCAAACTCACATGAAAACTTAAGCAAAAGAGTTCTCGAGCTACATGTGTCAAACCACCATCTTACCACAAAACTTGGATAAGTGCATTAAGGATTCTGTGAATGTTTTAGCAAAAAATGATCTGGTAGGTTTGGTGAATTCACGAAGATGGCTATGAATGAGAATGAGTACACATGTGAAAATGATGCACATGTGATGCAAATTAAAAAAAATTGACATATGAAAATATGCCATAGAGTTCCAACAAGCATTTTAAAAACTGAATTTGCACCACCACCCCCCAACTTAAATGAAACATTGTCCTCAATGTTTAAGAATCAAAATTGAATGGGGAGTAACTGAAAATAGTAGAATACACCTGATGAGTGATGTGGGTAGCTCCCTAAACACCAAAGATGGTAATCTGAAATGATGAAATGAAACTATCCTGCAATCAAAAACAAAGAAAACAACAGCAAACAAAAATGAAAAGAAAGAAAATAAGAAAAAACAAAAACAAAACAAAGCAAAACAAAATAAATAAATAAACACATACCTTGGTGGTGTGGTCAAGGTTGATAGACTGGATCCACAAGTGGAATGTCTTCCACTTCTGGAACTTGCCTATCAATTAATATTTTAAGGCGTTGACCATTTACTTTAAAGATCCGACCATCCTTAGGATCTTTTATTTCTACCACCCCATTTACAAAAACATTCCTTACTAAAAAGGGGCCAGTCCACCTAGACCGAAGTTTTCCTGGGTGCTTATGGAGTCTAGAATCATATAAAAACACTCGATCATTAAGCTTAAACGTTTTTCTCAAAATATTTTTATCATGAAACGCTTTCATTTTAGCCTTATAGATTCTAGAGCTCTCATAAGCATCATTTCTCAACTCCTCTAACTCGGTCAACTGAAGTTTTCTAATCTTACCTGCTTCTCCCATATCAAAATTGAAATGCTTGATGGCCCAATAAGCTCGATGCTCGAGCTCCACAGGTAAGTGGCAAGGCTTCCCAAAAACAAGCCTATAAGGTGACATACCTAAGGGAGTTTTGAAAGCTGTACGATAGGCCCAAAGCGCATCAACTAGTCTTAAAGACCAATCTTTGCGATCTGGATTGACCGTTTTTTCTAAAATTTGCTTAATTTCCCTGTTTGCAAGTTCTACCTGTCCACTTGTCTGGGGGTGGTAGGTAGTAGAGATCTTATGTACCACCCCATATTTTTTCATCAAAGCCTCAAAAGAACAGTTGCAAAAATGTGTACCCCGATCACTAATGATAGCACGTGGTGTACCAAATCGAGATAACACATTCTCTTTGAGAAATTTGATTACCGTCCTATTATCATTGCTCCTGCAAGCTGTTGCCTCTACCCATTTTGACACATAATCTACTGCCACAATAATATATTGATATCAGAAAGAAGGAGGAAATGGTCCCATAAAATCAATGCCCCAACAATAAAAAATTTCAATCACTAAAATTGGGTTTAAGGGCATCATATTACGATGGGATATAACTCCTAACTTTTGACACTTTTCACATGAGCGACAATAGATGTTTGCATCCTTAAATATGGTGGGCCAATAAAATCCACAATGCAGAATTTTTGCAGCGGTTTTCTTCATTGAAAAGTGGCCCCCACAAGCTTGAGAGTGACAAAATTCCAAGACGCTAGCAATCTCTTCATCAGGGATGCAACACCTTAAAATTTGGTCAGGGCAGTATTTGAAAAGAAAAGGATCATCCCAATAGAAATTACGTACCTCAGTTATGAACTTTCTCTTGTCCTGAGCACTCCAATCCACCGGTATCTCACCTGCAGCCAAATAATTCACAATATGAGCAAACCATGGTAGAGAAGTAATAGATAGTAAATGCTCATCGGGAAAATCATCCCTAATTGGCAGGTGGTCAGAGGTGTCCTCAAATGTGAGCCTCGAGAGATGGTCAGCCACTACGTTCTCTTCTTGTCTTTGATGGTGATGTCAAATTCCTGCAAAAGTAAAATCCATCGTATTAATCGTGCCTTAGCATCCTTCTTTGTAAGAAGGTACTTAAGGGCTACATGATCCGTAAAAATAATAATAGGAGAACCAATCACGTAAGCACGAAACTTATCCAAAGCAAACACTACAGCTAGCAACTCTTTTTCAGTGGTGGAGTAATTCATCTGAGCACTATTTAGAGTTCTACTAGTATAGTAAATGACAAAAGGCTTTCCCTCCCTTCGCTGTCCAAGTACAGCACCTACAGCAAAATCACTTGCATCACACATAATCTCAAAAGGTAAAGTCCAATCAGGTGGCTGCATTACGGGTGCTGAGGTAAGCTTGCCAATTAGCGTTTTAAAGGCCTCTTGACAATCTTGTGTCCACTCAAATGGGGCATCTTTAGCTAGGAGGTCACATACTGGTCTAGATATGGTGGAAAAATTCTGTATGAACCTCCTATAAAAGCCTGCATGACCAAGAAAGGATCTCACGTCCTTTACTGTCCTAGGTGTAGGCAACTTAGAGATTAATTCAATCTTAGATTGATCTACCTCTATCCCCCTAGAAGAAATAATATGCCCTAACACAATACCTGAAGGTACCATAAAGTGGCATTTTTCCCAATTCAAAACCAATTTCTTCTCCTCACAGCGAGTCAACACCCTCTCTAAATTCAATAAGCATGCATCAAAAGTAGATCCAAAAATAGTCAACTCATCCATAAAAACTTCCATGCAATTTTCAACCATGTCACTAAAAATGCTCATCATGCAACGTTGAAAAGTAGCAGGTGCATTACACAATCCAAATGGCATTCTACGAAAAGCATAAGTACCGAAAGGACAAGTGAAAGTGGTTTTATCCTGGTCTTCTAATGCAATTTCAATTTGATAATAACCAGAATAACCATCCAAGAAACAATAGAAAGGATGACCAGCCACACGCTCAAGAATTTGATCAATAAAAGGGAGAGGAAAATGGTCTTTCCGGGTGGCAGCATTCAATTTTCTATAATCAATGCACATCCGCCACCCAGTCACAAGTTTTGTAGGGACTAGCTCTCCCAGGTCATTCTTCACCACAGTAACACTTGACTTCTTAGGAACAACCTGTGTAGGACTTACCCATTTACTATCAGCAATAGGATATATGATTCCTGCATCTAATAGTTTCAACACTTCATTTTTCACCACTTCTTTCATAGTAGGATTAAGCCTACGCTGGGGGTCTCTACGAGGGCTAGTTCCTTCCTCCAAATTAATTTTATGAGAACAGACCAGGGGACTAACACCTTTTATATTAGCAATGCTCCAACCTAAGGCTGACTTATGCTCACTTAGGATTCGAATTAATTTCTCACCTTGAGACTCAGACAATTCAGATGAGATAATAACAGGAAAAGTATCACCTGGACCAAGGAAAACATGCTTTAAACCCTTAGGCAGAGGTTTCAGTTCAACTTTGGGTGCTTCCACACTTGAAGGAATTTGCTTTTCCTCTCTCTCAGGCAACTCCTTAAACTTCGGTTGCCAGGCCCGAGTGCCACACTTAAAGGTCATGATTCCTAGCGATGTGTTTAGTGGATTGCAACCTATTAGAGAGATAAAGCAATACATTAATCTTGTGCCAGGTGCGACAATCCCTAGCCGACCTTTATTTGAAGAGCATAAGTCCTTGACACACTTGAAAGGACAAGTTAAGTTGGATAGAATGCATGCCAAGTGGGTTCAATTCATTGAGATATTTCCTCATGTAATTCAGTACACATATGGTAAGAGAAATCTTGTATTTGAAGCATTATCAAGAAGGTATGTCATTGTCTTCATTTTGGATACAAAGTTATTGAGATTTGAATATGATAAGAACTTGTTTGTTAATGATGATGGCTTGGCTAGTGTGTATGGAATACGTGAGAAAGCATCATTTCCTCATTTATATAGACTAGATTGGTACTTGTTTAGGGAGAAAAGTCTTTGTGTGCCTACTAGTCTTATGCGTGAGTTGCTTGTGCATGGATGTGGTCTATTGGGTCACTTTGGTATAAAGAATATTTTCGCCATATTGCATGAACATTGGTGGGAGTATTGTTTCCCATTCATTGAGTTTGCATATAGTTGGAGTGGTCACCTTGGTGTAAAGAAGAGTTTACGCGTATTACATGAAAACTTTTGGGAGTATGGTTTGCCATTCATTGAGATCGCATATAATTGGAGAGGTCATTTTGGTGTAAGGAAGACTTTAGATGTGTTTCATGAATGTTTGTGGGAGTATCATTTTCCATTTATTGAATTGTTACATGAACGTTTGTCATTTATAGAGTTTGCATATAATAGGACCATGCATGCTGCTACTTTATATTGTCCTTTCGAAATTATTTATGGTTTTAATCCATTTATTTCTTTTGATTTAACGCATTTACCTGTTGATGACAGATGTAGCTTGGATGGGCATTTCCAAATTCTTGATAAAGTTAATGATACTTCATATCTAGTGGATCTTCCAGGTAAGTATCATGTGTTTGCTATTTTCAATGTTACTGATTTTTTTCCCTTTGATCCAGGTGGAGATTCGAGGTCAAATCCTTTTGAGGAGAGGGGAAATGATGGGCCCCAAGGCGGACCAAGTCTTAAGGATCAATTACAAGATTAAGAGCCACGAAGATTAAGAGAGCAATGCAAGAATTGGTGCAATCCAATTGGGATCAAGCTAGCGAGAGCCCAACACTCATGACGGGCTTGAAAGAAGGAGAACCAGTTTTGCTCCACTTGATCCAAGCTATAGAAGACACGACTTGGGCCTATTGTTATGGAAGGCCATGGATTTATTTATTTCTTTAAAAGGGCTTAATTTATTAGTCAAATGAATTAATCAAGAATAATTGGGCTCCGGGGATGTCCAGCCCACACGTCTTATTTATAATGAGCTAGGGTTTTTGGGAAGGCCTTGTATTTTGGCCAAGGATTTATTTGGAAAGTTATAATTTTATGTCTCACTTGGGTTTCAGAAGTTACTGTAGCGCGGCGTATGGCACTGTTCACGCTACAGTACCCGAGGCATTGTTTACTTAGGGTTTTTAGGGATTGTCTATTTAAAGTACTTGTAACCTCATTTGAGAGGCAGACTATATGGAATTGTGATTGAGAGTTGAGTGATCTCCTCTTGTTCTTCTTGAACTTCTGAACTTATCAAGGGTAAATCAAAACCTTTGTGGCGTTCTTCCTTTGTAATCTAGGTTCTTGAGACGGGTTTTTCAATGGGTCTAGATTTTGATATAATCTAGGTTCTTTGAACGAGTTCTCATCAGGTCTAGATTCTCCATCCATATACTTGAGTTTGGGTTTCTTGGGGTTGTTTTTCCAGTATTGTTGTTGGGTTTCAAAGCAAGTCTATTGGGGTTCACATTACTTTGAATCAGGCTAAAAGCTTAACGATGGGGTAGATGGGGAAGCTTAGCGGCATGTGGCCCTTGTTGAAGTTGAGGAAACTAATTGTAAGGCTTACGTTGGCTTCAAATTGAAGACTAAAACAAAACATGGGTCTTTTGTTGTAAATTCGTCTAATGCTGGAACTGAACTAGTATGGTTGAGGTTGGGTACAAACGATGACATTTCCAATGAGGAAATGGTGTAAATGGCATGAGCTAGACGCCTACTTGTCGAATTGCACAAGAAAGAGAACTTAGGTCGGATTGGCAGTGATTTCAGCATTATTCACATGGCTTTTCTTTTATTGACAGGTTTTCGATCCAGTCTAAGCTTCTAATTCAGTCTTAGCGTTATGCGAAACAACAAAGAAAGTAATAAGGTCCGTATAAAAAAGGTTACAAAGAACTAGAAAGGAAATTAAGCCGAAAACATTGTTGAGAGAATACTAATCTTGTATAAGTCAATTACTTCCCTTAATCCAATGTTAAAGCATAACCACGGGTAGATGGGGAACGTTAGGGGCGTGTGGCACTTCTTGGACTTGAGGGAAACCAAATGTAGGGTTTATGTGGGCTTCAAATCGAGGAATGAAACGAAAGACTGGTTTCTTTGTGTAGATTGGTCCACTGAAAGAACTAAACTCGTGTGGTAAAGGTTGGGTGTAAACGATGAAATTTTCCTTGTGAAAATGATCTAAAAGGCTTTGGCTAGGGGCGAACTTGTCGCAACGGGTATGAAGGATCGCGTAGGTGCCGATTGGCGGTCATTCGAGCATTATCGACCTGGAAGATGCGGAAGCTTAGGGGCATGTGGCACTTCTTGAACTTGAGAAAACTAATTGTAAGGCTTAGGTTGGCGTCAAATAGAAGAATGAAACATAGATGGGTTTCTTGTTGTAAATTCGTCCAATGCGGAAACTGAACTAGCATGGTTGAGGCTGGGTGCAAAGGATGACATTTCCCATGAGGAAATGGTGTAAATGGCATGAGCTAGAGGCCTACCTGTCGCAATGCACAAGAAAGAGAACTTAGGTTGGATTGGCGGTGATTTCAACATTATTCACATGGCTTTTCTTTTATTGACAGGTTTTGGATCCAGCCTAAGCTTCTAATTCAGTCTTAGAGTTATACGAAACAACAAAGAAAGTAATAAGGTCCATATAAAAAAGGTTACAAAGAACTAACAAGGAAATTAAGCCGAAAATATTGTTGAGAGATTACTAATCTTGTGTAAGTCAATTACTTCCCTTAATTCAACGTTAAAGCATAACCACGGGTAGATGCGAACGTTAAGGATGGTGGCACTTCTTGGACTCGAGCAAAACCAAATGTATGGTTTAGGTGGACTTCAAATCGAGGAATGAAACGAAAGACTGGTTTCTTTGTGTAAATTGGTCCACTGTAAGAACTAAACTTGTATGATAAACGTTGGGTGTAAACGATGAAATTTTCCCTGCGAAAATGGTCTAAAAGGCTTTGGCTAGGGGCCAACTTGTCGCAACGGGTATGATGGATCGCGTAGGTGCCGATTGGGGGTGATTCGAGCATTATCGACATGGAAATCTGTGATGTCTTAGATAAAGCCTAATCTTCTAACTCAAACTTAGAATGTTGGAAAACGACAAGAAAAGCAATATGATCCGAATGAAAAAAATGGTTACAAAGAACCATAAAGGAAATTAAACTCAAAATATTGCTCAGAGATGACTAATCTTGTGTAAGTCGATTAAATCCTTTGACTCAGGCTAAAAGCTTCACGATGGGGCGTCAAATTGAAGAATGAAACAAACGATGGGTTTCTTGCTGTAAATTCGTCCAATGTTGGAACTGAACTAGTATGGTTGAGTTTGGGTGCAAAGGATGACAGTTCCCATGAGGAAATGGTGTAAATGGCATGAGCTAGAGGCCTACCTGTCCCAATGCACAAGAAAGAGAACTTAGGATGCATTGGCAGTGATTTCAGCATTATTCACATGGCTTTTCTTTTATTGACAGGTTTTGGATCCAGCCTAAGCTTCTAATTCAGTCTTAGAGTTATGCGAAACAACAAAGAAAGTAATAAGGTCCGTATAAAAAAGGTTACAAAGAACTAAAAAGGAAATTAAGCCGAAAACATTGTTGAGAGATTACTAATCTTGTGTAAGTCAATTACTTCCCCTAATTCAACGTTAAAGCAGAACCACGGGTAGATGGGAACGTTAAGGATGGTGGCACTTCTTGGACTCGAGCAAAACCAAATGTATGGTTTAGGTGGGCTTCAAATCGAGGAATGAAACCACCGATTGGTTTCTTTTTCTAAATTTGTCCACTGCAGGAACTAAACCTGTATGGTAAAGGTTGGGTGTAAACGATGAAATTTTCCTTGTGAAAATGGTCTAAAAGGCGTTGGCTAGGGGCCAACTTGTCGCAACAGGTATGAAGGATCGCGTAGGTGCCGATTGGAGGTGATTCGAGCATTATCGACATGGAAGTCTGTGATATCTTAGATAAAGCCTAATCTTCTAATTCAATATTAGAACGTTGGAAAACGACAAGAAAAGCAATATGATCTGAATGAAAAAAACGGTTACAAAGAACCATAAAGGAAATTAAACTCAAAGGATTGTTGAGAGATGACTAATCTTGTGTAAGTCGATTACATCCTTTGAATCCGGCTAAAAGCTTAACAATGGGGTAGATGGGGAAGCTTAGGGGCATGTGGCACTTCTTGGAGTTGAGGAAAGTAATTGTAAGGCTTAGGTTGGCTTCAAATTGAAGAATGAAACGAAAGATGTGTTTCTTGTTGTAACTTCGTCCAATGCCAGAACTGAACTAGTATGGTTGAGGTTGGGTGCAAAGGATGACATTTCCCATGAGGAAATAGTGTAAATGGCATTAGCTAGAGGCCTACTTGTCGCAATGCACAAGAAAGAGAACTTAGGTCGGATTGGCGGTGATTTCAGCATTATTCACATGGCTTTTCTTTTATTGACAGGTTTTGGCTCCAGCCTAGGCTTCTAATTCAGTCTTAGAATGATGAGAAAGAACAAAGAAAGTAATAAGGTCCGCATAAAAAAGGTGACAAAGAACTAAAAAGGAAATTAAGCTGAAAACATTGTTGAGAGATTACTAATCTTGTGTAAGTCAATTACTTCCCTTAATTCAACGTTAAAGCTTAACCACGGATAGATGGGGAACCTTAGGGGCGTGTGGCACTTCGTGGACTTGAGGGAACCAAATGTAGGGTTTATGTCAGTTTCAAATCGAGGAATGGAACGAAAGACTGGTTTCTTTGTGTAAATTGGTCCACTGCAAGGACTAAACTTGTATGGTAAAGGTTGGGTGTAAACGATGAAATTTTCCTTGTGAGAATGGTCTAAAAGGCTTTGGCTAGGGGCCAACTTGTCGCAACAGGTATGAAGGATCGCGTAGGTGCCAATTGGCGGTGATTCGAGCATTATTGACATGGAAGTCTGTGATATCTTAGATAAAGCCTAATCTTCTAATTCAATCTTTGAACGTTGGAAAACGACAAGAAAAGCAATATGATCCGAATGAAAAATACGGTTACAAAGAACCAACAAGGAAATTAAACTCAAAAAGATTGTTGAGAGATGACTAATCTTGTGTAAGTCGATTACATCCTTTGAATCAGGCTAAAAGTTTAACGATGGGTTAGATGCGGAAGCTTAGGGGCATGTAGCACTTCTTGAAGTTGAGGAAACTAATTGTAAGGCTTAGGTTGGCGTCAAATTGAAGAATGAAACAAAAGATGGGTTTCTTGTTGTAAATTCGTCCAATGCCGGAACTGAACTAGCATGGTTGAGGCTGGGTGCAAAGGATAACATTTCCCATGAGGAAAGGGTGTAAATGGCATGAGCTAGAGGCCTACCTGTTGCAATGCACAAGAAAGAGAACTTAGGTTGGATTGGCGGTGATTTCAGCATTATTCACATGGCTTTTCTTTTATTTACAGGTTTTGGATCCAGCCTAAGCTTCTAATTCAGTCTTAGAGTTATGCGAAACAACAAAGAAAGTAATAAGGTCCGTATAAAAAAAGTTACAAAGAACTAAAAAGGAAATTAAGCCGAAAATATTGTTAAGAGATTACTAATCTTGTGTAAGTCAATTACTTCCCTTAATTTGACGTTAAAGCATAACCACGGGTAGATGGGAACGTTAAGGATGGTGGCACTTCTTGGACTCGAGCAAAACCAAATGTATGGTTTAGGTGGACTTCAAATCGAGGAATGAAACGAAAGACTGGTTTCTTTGTGTAAATTGGTCCACTGCAAGAACTAAACTTGTATGATAAAGGTTGGGTGTATACGATGAAATTTTCCTTGTGAAAATGGTCTAAAAGGCTTTGGCTAGGGGCCAACTTGTCGCAACGGGTTTGATGGATCGCGTAGGTGCCGATTGGGGGTGATTCGAGCATTATCGACAAGGAAGTCTGTGATGTCTTAGATAAAGCCTAATCTTCTAACTCAATCTTAGAACGTTGGAAAACGACAAGAAAAGCTATATGATCCGAATGAAAAAAATGGTTACAAAGAACCATAAAGGAAATTAAACTCAAAATATTGTTGAGAGATGACTAATCTTGTGTAAGTCTCTTAAATCCTTTGACTCAGGCTAAAAGCTTAACGATGGGGCGTCAAATTGAAGAATGAAACAAACGATGGTTTTCTTGCTATAAATTCGTCCAATGCCAGAACTGAACTAGTATGGTTGAGGTTGGGTGCAAAGGATGACAGTTCCCATGAGGAAATGGTGTAAATGGCATGAGCTAGAGGCCTACTTGTCGCAATGCACAAGAAAGAGAACTTAGGTCGGATTGGCGGTGATTTCAGCATTATTCACATGGCTTTTCTTTTATTGATAGGTTTTGGATCCAGCCTAAGCTTCTAATTCAGTCTTAGAGTTATGCGAAACAACAAAGAAAGTAATAAGGTCCGTATAAAAAAGGTCACAAAGAACTAAAAAGGAAATTAAGCCGAAAACATTGATGAGAGATTACTAATCTTGTGTAAGTCAATTACTTCCCTTAATTCAACGTTAAAGCATAACCACGGGCAGATGGGAACGCTAAGGATGGTGGCACTTCTTGGACTCGAGCAAAACCAAATGTATGGTTTAGGTGGACTTCAAATCGAGGAATGAAACGAAAGACTGGTTTCTTTGCGTAAATTGGTCCACTACAAGAACTAAACTTGAATGGTACAGCTTGGGTGTAAACGATGAAATTTTCCTTGTGAAAATGGTCTAAATGGTTTTGGCTAGGGGCCAACTTGTCGCAACGGGTATGATGGATCGCGTAGGTTCCGATTGGGGGCGATTCGAGCATTATCGACATGGAAGCCTGTGATATCTTAGATAAAGCCTTATCTTCTAATTCAATATTAGAACGTTGGAAAACGACAAGAAAAGCGATATGATCCGAATGAAAAAAACGGTTACAAAGAACCATAAAGGAAATTAAACTCAAAGAATTGTTGAGAGATGCTAATCTTGTGTAAGTCGATTACGTCCTTTGAATCAGGCTAAAAGTTTAATGATGGGGTAGATGGGGAAGCTTAGGGGCATGTGGCACTTCTTGGAGTCGAGGAAAGTAATTGTAAGGCTTAGGTTGGCTTCAAATTTAAGAATGAAACAAAAGATGTGTTTCTTGCTGTAACTTCGTCCAATGCCGGAACTAAACTACTATGGTTGAGGTTGGGTGCAAAGGATGACATTTCCCATGAGGAAATGGTGTAAATGGCATGAGCTAGAGGCCTACTTGTCGCAATGCACAGGAAAGAGAACTTAGGTCGGATTGGCAGTGATTTCAGCATTATTCACATGGCTTTTCTTTTATTGACAGGTTTTGGATCCAGCCTAGGCTTCTAATTCAGTCTTAGAATGATGAGAAAGGACAAAGAAAGTAATAAGGTCCGCATAAAAAAGGTTACAAAGAACTAAAAAGGAAATTAAGCCAAAAACATTGTTGAGAGATTACTAATCTTGTGTAAGTCAATTACCTCCCTTAATTCAACGTTAAAGCTTAACCACGGATAGATGGGGAACGTTAGGGGCGGGTGGCACTTGTTGGACTTGAGGGAAACCAAATGTAGGGTTTATGTCGGTTTCAAATCGAGGAAAGGAACGAAAGACTGGTTTCTTTGTGTAAATTGGTCCACTGCAAGAACTAAACTTGTATGGTAAAGGTTGGGTGTAAACGATGAAATTTTCCTTGTGAGAATGGTCTAAAAGGCTTTGGCTAGGGGCCAACTTGTCACAACAGGTATGAAGGATCGCGTAGGTGCCGATTGGCGGTGATTCGAGCATTATTGACGTGGATGTCTGTGATATCTTAGATAAAGCCTAATCTTCCAATTCAATCTTAGAACGTTGGAAAACGACAAGAAAAGCAATATGATCCGAATGAAAAATACGGTTACAAAGAACCAACAAGGAAATTAAACTCAAAAATATTGTTGAGAGAATACTAATCTTGTGTAAGTCGATTACATCCTTTGAATCAGGCTAACAGTTTAACGATGGGGTAGATGCAGAAGCTTAGGGGCATGTGGCACTTCTTGAAGTTGAGGAAACTAATTGTAAAGCCTAGGTTGGCGTCAAATTAAAGAATGAAACAAAAGATGGGTTTCTTGTTGTAAATTCGTCGAATGCCGGAACTGAACTAGCATGGTTGAGGCTGGGTGCAAAGGATGACATTTCCCATGAGGAAATGGTGTAAATGGCATGAGCTAGAGGCCTACCTGTCGCAAGGCACAAGAAAGAGAACTTAGGTTGGATTGGCGGTGATTTCAGCATTATTCACATGGCTTTTCTTTTATTGACAGGTTTTGGATCCATCCTAAGCTTCTAATTCAGTCTTAGAGTTATGCGAAACAACAAAGAAAGTAATAAGGTCCGTATAAAAAAAGTTACAAAGAACTAAAAAGGAAATTAAGCCGAAAATATTGTTAAGAGATTACTAATCTTGTGTAAGTCAATTACTTCCCTTAATTTGACGTTAAAGCATAACCACGGGTAGATGGGAACGTTAAGGATGGTGGCACTTCTTGGACTCGAGCAAAACCAAATGTATGGTTTAGGTGGACTTCAAATCGAGGAATGAAACGAAAGACTGGTTTCTTTGTGTAAATTGGTCCACTGCAAGAACTAAACTTGTATGATAAACGTTGGGTGTATACGATGAAATTTTCCTTGTGAAAATGGTCTAAAAGGCTTTGGCTAGGGGCCAACTTGTCGCAACGGGTATAATGGATCGCGTAGGTGCCGATTGGGGGTGATTCGAGCATTATCGACAAGGAAGTCTGCGATGTCTTAGATAAAGCCTAATCTTCTAACCCAATCTTAGAACGTTGGAAAACGACAAGAAAAGCAATATGATCCGAATGAAAAATACGGTTACAAAGAACCAACAAGGAAATTAAACTCAAAAATATTGTTGAGAGAATACTAATCTTGTGTAAGTCGATTACATCCTTTGAATCAGGGTAAAAGTTTAACGATGGGGTAGATGCGGAAGCTTAGGGGCATGTGGCACTACTTGAAGTTGAGGAAACTAATTGTAAGGCCTAGGTTGGCGTCAAATTAAAGAATGAAACAAAAGATGGGTTTCTTGTTGTAAATTCGTCCAATGCCGGAACTGAACTAGCATGGTTGAGGCTGGGTGCAAAGGATGACATTTCCCATGAGGAAATGGTGTAAATGGCATGAGCTAGAGGCCTACCTGTCGCAAGGCACAAGAAAGAGAACTTAGGTTGGATTGGCGGTGATTTCAGCATTATTCACATGGCTTTTCTTTTATTGACAGGTTTTGGATCCATCCTAAGCTTCTAATTCAGTCTTAGAGTTATGCGAAACAACAAAGAAAGTAATAAGGTCCGTATAAAAAAAGTTACAAAGAACTAAAAAGGAAATTAAGCCGAAAATATTGTTAAGAGATTACTAATCTTGTGTAAGTCAATTACTTCCCTTAATTTGACGTTAAAGCATAACCACGGGTAGATGGGAACGTTAAGGATGGTGGCACTTCTTGGACTCGAGCAAAACCAAATGTATGGTTTAGGTGGACTTCAAATCGAGGAATGAAACGAAAGACTGGTTTCTTTGTGTAAATTGGTCCACTGCAAGAACTAAACTTGTATGATAAACGTTGGGTGTATACGATGAAATTTTCCTTGTGAAAATGGTCTAAAAGGCTTTGGCTAGGGGCCAACTTGTCGCAACGGGTATAATGGATCGCGTAGGTGCCGATTGGGGGTGATTCGAGCATTATCGACAAGGAAGTCTGCGATGTCTTAGATAAAGCCTAATCTTCTAACCCAATCTTAGAACGTTGGAAAACGACAAGAAAAGCAATATGATCCGAATGAAAAATACGGTTACAAAGAACCAACAAGGAAATTAAACTCAAAAATATTGTTGAGAGAATACTAATCTTGTGTAAGTCGATTACATCCTTTGAATCAGGGTAAAAGTTTAACGATGGGGTAGATGCGGAAGCTTAGGGGCATGTGGCACTACTTGAAGTTGAGGAAACTAATTGTAAGGCCTAGGTTGGCGTCAAATTAAAGAATGAAACAAAAGATGGGTTTCTTGTTGTAAATTCGTCCAATGCCGGAACTGAACTAGCATGGTTGAGGCTGGGTGCAAAGGATGACATTTCCCATGAGGAAATGGTGTAAATGGCATGAGCTAGAGGCCTACCTGTCGCAAGGCACAAGAAAGAGAACTTAGGTTGGATTGGCGGTGATTTCAGCATTATTCACATGGCTTTTCTTTTATTGACAGGTTTTGGATCCATCCTAAGCTTCTAATTCAGTCTTAGAGTTATGCGAAACAACAAAGAAAGTAATAAGGTCCGTATAAAAAAAGTTACAAAGAACTAAAAAGGAAATTAAGCCGAAAATATTGTTAAGAGATTACTAATCTTGTGTAAGTCAATTACTTCCCTTAATTTGACGTTAAAGCATAACCACGGGTAGATGGGAACTTTAAGGATGGTGGCACTTCTTGGACTCGAGCAAAACCAAATGTATGGTTTAGGTGGACTTCAAATCGAGGAATGAAACGAAAGACTGGTTTCTTTGTGTAAATTGGTCCACTGCAAGAACTAAACTTGTATGATAAACGTTGGGTGTATACGATGAAATTTTCCTTGTGAAAATGGTCTAAAAGGCTTTGGCTAGGGGCCAACTTGTCGCAACGGGTATAATGGATCGCGTAGGTGCCGATTGGGGGTGATTCGAGCATTATCGACAAGGAAGTCTGCGATGTCTTAGATAAAGCCTAATCTTCTAACCCAATCTTAGAACGTTGGAAAACGACAAGAAAAGCAATATGATCCGAATGAAAAATACGGTTACAAAGAACCAACAAGGAAATTAAACTCAAAAATATTGTTGAGAGAATACTAATCTTGTGTAAGTCGATTACATCCTTTGAATCAGGGTAAAAGTTTAACGATGGGGTAGATGCGGAAGCTTAGGGGCATGTGGCACTACTTGAAGTTGAGGAAACTAATTGTAAGGCCTAGGTTGGCGTCAAATTAAAGAATGAAACAAAAGATGGGTTTCTTGTTGTAAATTCGTCCAATGCCGGAACTGAACTAGCATGGTTGAGGCTGGGTGCAAAGGATGACATTTCCCATGAGGAAATGGTGTAAATGGCATGAGCTAGAGGCCTACCTATCGCAATGCACAAGAAAGAGAACTTAGCTTGGATTGGCGGTGATTTCAGCATTATTCACATGGCTTTTCTTTTATTGACAGGTTTTGGATCCAGCCTAAGCTTCTAATTCAGTCTTAGAGTTATGCGAAACAACAAAGAAAGTAATAAGGTCCGTATAAAAAAAGTTACAAAGAACTAAAAGGGAAATTAAGCCGAAAATATTGTTCAGAAATTACTCATCTTGTGTAAGTCAATTACTTCCCTTAATTTGACGTTAAAGCATAACCACGGGTAGATGGGAACGTTAAGGATGGTGGCACTTCTTGGACTCGAGCAAAACCAAATGTATGGTTTAGGTGGACTTCAAATCGAGGAATGAAACGAAAGACTGGTTTCTTTGTGTAAATTGGTCCACTGCAAGAACTAAACTTGTATGATAAACGTTGGGTGTAAACGATGAAATTTTCCCTGCGAAAATGGTCTAAAAGGCTTTGGCTAGGGGCCAACTTGTTGCAACGGGTATGATGGATCGCGTAGGTGCCGATTGGGGGTGATTCGAGCATTATCGACATGGAAGTCTGTGATGTCTTAGATAAAGCCTAATCTTCTAACTCAAACTTAGAATGTTGGAAAACGACAAGAAAAGCAATATGATCCGAATGAAAAAAATGGTTACAAAGAACCATAAAGGAAATTAAACTCAAAATATTGTTCAAAGATGACTAATCTTGTGTAAGTCGATTAAATCCTTTGACTCAGGCTAAAAGCTTCACGATGGGGCGTCAAATTGAAGAATGAAACAAACGATGGGTTTCTTGCTGTAAATTCGTCCAATGTTGGAACTGAACTAGTATGGTTGAGGTTGGGTGCAAAGGATGACAGTTCCCATGAGGAAATGGTGTAAATGGCATGAGCTAGAGGCCTACCTGTCACAATGCACAAGAAAGAGAACTTAGGATGCATTGGCAGTGATTTCAGCATTATTCACATGGCTTTTCTTTTATTGACAGGTTTTGGATCCAGCCTAAGCTTCTAATTCAGTCTTAGAGTTATGCGAAACAACAAAGAAAGTAATAAGGTCCGTATAAAAAAGGTTACAAAGAACTAAAAAGGAAATTAAGCCGAAAACATTGTTGAGAGATTACTAATCTTGTGTAAGTCAATTACTTCCCCTAATTCAACGTTAAAGCAGAACCACGGGTAGATGGGAACGTTAAGGATGGTGGCACTTCTTGGACTCGAGCAAAACCAAATGTATGGTTTAGGTGGGCTTCAAATCGAGGAATGAAACCACCGACTGGTTTCTTTTTCTAAATTTGTCCACTGCAAGAACTAAACCTGTATCGTAAAGGTTGGGTGTAAACGATGAAATTTTCCTTGTGAAAATGGTCTAAAAGGCGTTGGCTAGGGGCCAACTTGTCGCAACAGGTATGAAGGATCGCGTAGGTGCCGATTGGAGGTGATTCGAGCATTATCGACATGGAAGTCTGTGATATCTTAGATAAAGCCTAATCTTCTAATTCAATATTAGAACGTTGGAAAATGAAAAGAAAAGCAATATGATCTGAATGAAAAAAATGGTTACAAAGAACCATAAAGGAAATTAAACTCAAAGGATTGTTGAGAGATGACTAATCTTGTGTAAGTCGATTACATCCTTTGAATCCGGCTAAAAGCTTAACAATGGGGTAGATGGGGAAGCTTAGGGGCATGTGGCACTTCTTGGAGTTGAGGAAAGTAATTGTAAGGCTTAGGTTGGCTTCAAATTGAAGAATGAAACGAAAGATGTGTTTCTTGTTGTAACTTCGTCCAATGCCAGAACTGAACTAGTATGGTTGAGGTTGGGTGCAAAGGATGACATTTCCCATGAGGAAATGGTGTAAATGGCATTAGCTAGAGGCCTACTTGTCGCAATGCACAAGAAAGAGAACTTAGGTCGGATTGGCGGTGATTTCAGCATTATTCACATGGCTTTTCTTTTATTGACAGGTTTTGGCTCCAGCCTAGGCTTCTAATTCAGTCTTAGAATGATGAGAAAGAACAAAGAAAGTAATAAGGTCCGCATAAAAAAGGTGACAAAGAACTAAAAAGGAAATTAAGCTGAAAACATTGTTGAGAGATTACTAATCTTGTGTAAGTCAATTACTTCCCTTAATTCAACGTTAAAGCTTAACCACAGATAGATGGGGAACCTTAGGGGCGTGTGGCACTTCTTGGACTTGAGGGAAACCAAATGTAGGGTTTATGTCAGTTTCAAATCGAGGAATGGAACGAAAGACTGGTTTCTTTGTGTAAATTGGTCCACTGCAAGGACTAAACTTGTATGGTAAAGGTTGGGTGTAAACGATGAAATTTTCCTTGTGAGAATGGTCTAAAAGGCTTTGGCTAGGGGCCAACTTGTCGCAACAGGTATGAAGGATCGCGTAGGTGCCGATTGGCGGTGATTCGACCATTATTGACATGGAAGTCTGTGATATCTTAGATAAAGCCTAATCTTCTAATTCAATCTTTGAACGTTGGAAAACGACAAGAAAAGCAATATGATCCGAATGAAAAATACGGTTACAAAGAACCAACAAGGAAATTAAACTCAAAAAGATTGTTGAGAGATGACTAATCTTGTGTAAGTCGATTACATCCTTTGAATCAGGCTAAAAGTTTAACGATGGGTTAGATGCGGAAGCTTAGGGGCATGTAGCACTTCTTGAAGTTGAGGAAACTAATTGTAAGGCTTAGGTTGGCGTGAAATTGAAGAATGAAACAAAAGATGGGTTTCTTGTTGTAAATTCGTCCAATGCCGGAACTGAACTAGCATGGTTGAGGCTGGGTGCAAAGGATAACATTTCCCATGAGGAAAGGGTGTAAATGGCATGAGCTAGAGGCCTACCTGTTGCAATGCACAAGAAAGAGAACTTAGGTGGGATTGGCGGTGATTTCAGCATTATTCACATGGCTTTTCTTTTATTTACAGGTTTTGGATCCAGCCTAAGCTTCTAATTCAATCTTAGAGTTATGCGAAACAACAAAGAAAGTAATAAGGTCCGTATAAAAAAAGTTACAAAGAACTAAAAAGGAAATTAAGCCGAAAATATTGTTAAGAGATTACTAATCTTGTGTAAGTCAATTACTTCCCTTAATTTGACGTTAAAGCATAACCACGGGTAGATGGGAACGTTAAGGATGGTGGCACTTCTTGGACTCGAGCAAAACCAAATGTATGGTTTAGGTGGGCTTCAAATCGAGGAATGAAACCACCGACTGGTTTCTTTTTCTAAATTTGTCCACTGCAGGAACTAAACCTGTATGGTAAAGGTTGGGTGTAAACGATGAAATTTTCCTTGTGAAAATGGTCTAAAAGGCGTTGGCTAGGGGCCAACTTGTCGCAACAGGTATGAAGGATCGCGTAGGTGCCGATTGGAGGTGATTCGAGCATTATCGACATGGAAGTCCGTGATATCTTAGATGAAGCCTAATCTTCTAATTCAATATTAGAACGTTGGAAAATGAAAAGAAAAGCAATATGATCTGAATGAAAAAAATGGTTACAAAGAACCATAAAGGAAATTAAACTCAAAGGATTGTTGAGAGATGACTAATCTTGTGTAAGTCGATTACATCCTTTGAATCCGGCTAAAAGCTTAACAATGGGGTAGATGGGGAAGCTTAGGGGCATGTGGCACTTCTTGGAGTTGAGGAAAGTAATTGTAAGGCTTAGGTTGGCTTCAAATTGAAGAATGAAACGAAAGATGTGTTTCTTGTTGTAACTTCGTCCAATGCCAGAACTGAACTAGTATGGTTGAGGTTGGGTGCAAAGGATGACATTTCCCATGAGGAAATGGTGTAAATGGCATGAGCTAGAGGCCTACTTGTCGCAATGCACAAGAAAGAGAACTTAGGTCGGATTGGCGGTGATTTCAGCATTATTCACATGGCTTTTCTTTTATTGACAGGTTTTGGCTCCAGCCTAGGCTTCTAATTCAGTCTTAGAATGATGAGAAAGAACAAAGAAAGTAATAAGGTCCGCATAAAAAAGGTGACAAAGAACTAAAAAGGAAATTAAGCTGAAAACATTGTTGAGAGATTACTAATCTTGTGTAAGTCAATTACTTCCCTTAATTCAACGTTAAAGCTTAACCACGGATAGATGGGGAACCTTAGGGGCGTGTGGCACTTCTTGGACTTGAGGGAAACCAAATGTAGGGTTTATGTCAGTTTCAAATCGAGGAATGGAACGAAAGACTGGTTTCTTTGTGTAAATTGGTCAACTGCAAGGACTAAACTTGTATGGTAAAGGTTGGGTGTAAACGATGAAATTTTCCTTGTGAGAATGGTCTAAAAGGCTTTGGCTAGGGGCCAACTTGTCGCAACAGGTATGAAGGATCGCGTAGGTGCCGATTGGCGGTGATTCGACCATTATTGACATGGAAGTCTGTGATATCTTAGATAAAGCCTAATCTTCTAATTCAATCTTTGAACGTTGGAAAACGACAAGAAAAGCAATATGATCCGAATGAAAAATACGGTTACAAAGAACCAACAAGGAAATTAAACTCAAAAAGATTGTTGAGAGATGACTAATCTTGTGTAAGTCGATTACATCCTTTGAATCAGGCTAAAAGTTTAACGATGGGTTAGATGCGGAAGCTTAGGGGCATGTAGCACTTCTTGAAGTTGAGGAAACTAATTGTAAGGCTTAGGTTGGCGTGAAATTGAAGAATGAAACAAAAGATGGGTTTCTTGTTGTAAATTCGTCCAATGCCGGAACTGAACTAGCATGGTTGAGGCTGGGTGCAAAGGATAACATTTCCCATGAGGAAAGGGTGTAAATGGCATGAGCTAGAGGCCTACCTGTTGCAATGCACAAGAAAGAGAACTTAGGTGGGATTGGCGGTGATTTCAGCATTATTCACATGGCTTTTCTTTTATTTACAGGTTTTGGATCCAGCCTAAGCTTCTAATTCAATCTTAGAGTTATGCGAAACAACAAAGAAAGTAATAAGGTCCGTATAAAAAAAGTTACAAAGAACTAAAAAGGAAATTAAGCCGAAAATATTGTTAAGAGATTACTAATCTTGTGTAAGTCAATTACTTCCCTTAATTTGACGTTAAAGCATAACCACGGGTAGATGGGAACGTTAAGGATGGTGGCACTTCTTGGACTCGAGCAAAACCAAATGTATGGTTTAGGTGGACTTCAAATCGAGGAATGAAACGAAACACTGGTTTCTTTGTGTAAATTGTTCCACTGCAAGAACTAAACTTGTATGATAAACGTTGGGTGTATACGATGAAATTTTCCTTGTGAAAATGGTCTAAAAGGCTTTCGCTAGGGGCCAACTTGTCGCAACGGGTATAATGGATCGCGTAGGTGCCGATTGGGGGTGATTCGAGCATTATCGACAAGGAAGTCTGTGATGTCTTAGATAAAGCCTAATCTTCTAACTCAATCTTAGAACGTTGGAAAACGACAAGAAAAGCGATAGGATCCGAAGGAAAAAAATGGTTACAAAGAACCATAAAGGAAATTAAACTCAAAATATTGTTGAGAGATGACTAATCTTGTGTAAGTCTATTAAATCCTTTGACTCAGGCTTAAAGCTTAACGATGGGGCGTCAAATTGAAGAATGAAACAAACGATGGGTTTCTTGCTATAAATTCGTCCAATGCCGGAACTGAACTAGTATGGTTGAGGTTGGGTGCAAAGGATGACAGTTCCCATGAGGAAATGGTGTAAATGGCATGAGCTAGAGGCCTACCTGTCGCAATGCACAAGAAAGAGAACTTAGGTCGGATTGGTGGTGATTTCAGCATTATTCACATGGCTTTTCTTTTATTGACAGGTTTTGGATCCAGCCTAAGCTTCTAATTCAGTCTTAGAGTTATGCGAAACAACAAAGAAAGTAATAAGGTCCGTATAAAAAAGGTCACAAAGAACTAAAAAGGAAATTAAGCCGAGAACATTGTTGAGAGATTACTAATCTTGTGTAAGTCAATTACTTCCCTTAATTCAACGGTAAAGCATAACCACGGGTAGATGGGAACGCTAAGGATGGTGGCACTTCTTGGACTCGAGCAAAACCAAATGTATGGTTTAGGTGGACTTCAAATCGATGAATGAAACGAAACACTGGTTTCTTTGCGTAAATTGGTCCACTACAAGAACTAAACTTGAATGGTACAGCTTGGGTGTAAACGATGAAATATTCCTTGTGAAAATCGTCTAAATGGCTTTGGCTAGGGTCCAACTTGTCGCAACGGGTATGATGGATCGCGTAGGTGCCGATTGGTGGTGATTCGAGCCTAAGCTTCATGGAAGTCTGTGATATCTTAGATAAAGCCTAATCTTCTAATTCAATATTAGAACGTTGGAAAACGACAAGAAAAGCAATATGTTCCGAATGAAAAAAACGGTTACAAAGAACCATAAAGGAAATTAAACTCAAAGTATTGTTGAGAGATGACTAATCTTGTGTAAGTCGATTACGTCCTTTGAATCAGGCTAAAAGCTTAACGATAGGGTAGATGGGGAAGCTTAGGGGCAAGTGGCACTTCTTGGAGTTGAGGAAAGTAATTGTAAGGCTTAGGTTGGCTTCAAATTTAAGAATGAAACAAAAGATGTGTTTCTTGCTGTAACTTCGTCCAATGCCGGAACTGAACTAGTATGGTTGAGGTTGGGTGCAAAGGATGACATTTCCCATGAGGAAATGGTGTAAATGGCATGAGCTAGAGGCCTACTTGTCGCAATGCACAAGAAAGAGAACTTAGGTCGGATTGGTAGTGATTTCAGCATTATTCACATGGCTTTTCTTTTATTGACAGGTTTTGGATCCAGCCTAGGCTTCTAATTCAGTCTTAGAATGATGAGAAAGAACAAAGAAAGTAATAAGGTCCGCATAAAAAAGGTTACAAAGAACTAAAAAGCAAATTAAGCCAAAAACATTGTTGAGAGATTACTAATCTTGTGTAAGTCAATTACCTCCCTTAATTCAATGTTAAAGCTTAACCACGGATAGATGGGGAAAGTTAGGGGCGGGTGGCACTTCTTGGACTTGAGGGAAACCAAATGTAGGGTTTATGTCGGTTTCAAATCGAGGAATGGAACGAAAGACTGGTTTCTTTGTGTAAATTGGTCCACTACAAGAACTAAACTTGTATGGTAAAGGTTGGGTGTAAACGATGAAATTTTCCTTGTGAGAATGGTCTAAAAGGCTTTGGCTAGGGGCCAACTTGTCGCAACAGGTATGAAGGATCGCGTAGGTGCCGATTGGCGGTGATTCGAGCATTATTGACGTGGATGTCTGTGATATCTTAGATAAAGCCTAATCTTCTAATTCAATCTTAGAACGTTGGAAAACGACAAGAAAAGCAATATGATCCGAATGAAAAATACGGTTACAAAGAACCAACAAGGAAATTAAACTCAAAAATATTGTTGATAGATGACTAAATTTGTGTAAGTCAATTACATCCTTTGAATCAGGCCAAAAGTTTAACGATGGGGTAGATGCGGAAGCTTAGGGGCATGTGGCACTTGTTGAAGTTGAGGAAACTAATTGTAAGGCCTAGGTTGGCGTCAAATTAAAGAATGAAACAAAAGATGGGTTTCTTGTTGTAAATTCGTCCAATGCCAGAACTAAACTAGCATGGTTGAGGCTGGGTGCAAAGGATGACATTTCCCATGAGGAAATTGTGTAAATGGCATGAGCTAGAGGCCTACCTGTCGCAATGCACAAGAAAGAGAACTTAGGTTGGATTGGCGGTGATTTCAGCATTATTCACATGGCTTTTCTTTTATTGACAGGTTTTGGATCCAGCCTAAGCTTCTAATTCAGTCTTAGAGTTATGTGAAACAACAAAGAAAGTAATAAGGTCCGTATAAAAAAGGTTACAAAGAACTAACAAGGAAATTAAGCCGAAAACATTGTTGAGAGATTACTAATCTTGTGTAAGTCAATTACTTCCCGTAATTCAACGTTAAAGCATAACCACGGGTAGATGGGAACGTTAAGGATGGTGGCACTTCTTGGACTTGAGCAAAACCAAATGTATGGTTTAGGTGGACTTCAAATCGAGGAATGAACGAAAGACTGGTTTCTTTGTGTAAATTGGTCCACTGCAAGAACTAAACTTGTATGATAAACGTTGGGTGTAAACGTTGAAATTTTCCTTGTGAAAATGGTCAAAAAGGCTTTGGCTAGGGGCCAACTTGTCGCAACGGGTATGATGGATCGCGTAGGTGCCGATTGGGGGTGATTCGAGCATTATCGACGTGGAAGTCTGTGATGTCTTAGATAAAGCCTAATCTTCTAACTCAATCTTAGAACGTTGGAAAACGACAAGAAAAGCAATATGATCCGAATGAAAAAATGGTTACAAAGAACCATAAAGGAAATTAAACTCAATAAATTGTTGAGAGATGACTAATCTTGTGTAAGTCGATTAAATCCTTTGACTCAGGCTAAAAGCTTCACGATGGGGCGTCAAATTGAAGAATGAAACAAACGATGGGTTTCTTGCTGTAAATTCGTCCAATGGTGGAACTGAACTAGTATGGTTGAGGTTGGGTGCAAAGGATGACAGTTCCCAAGAGGAAATGGTGTAAATGGCATGAGCTAGAGGCCTACCTGTCGCAATGCACAAGAAAGAGAACTTAGGATGGATTGGCGGTGATTTCAGCATTATTCACATGGCTGTTCTTTTATTGATAGGTTTTGGATCCAGCCTAAGCTTCTAATTCAGTCTTAGAGTTCTGCGAAACAACAAAGAAAGTAATAAGGTCCGTATAAAAAAGGTTACAAAGAACTAAAAAGGAAATTAAGCCGAAAACATTGTTGAGAGATTACTAATCTTGTGTAAGTCAATTACTTCCCTTAATTCAATGTTAAAGCGTAACCACGGGTAGATGGGAACGTTAAGGATGGTGGCACTTCTTGGACTCCAGCAAAACCAAATGTATGGTTTAGTTGGGCTTCAAATCGAGGAATGAAACCACCGACTGGTTTCTTTTTCTAAATTTGTCCACTGCAAGAACTAAACCTGTATCGTAAAGGTTGGGTGTAAACGATGAAATTTTCCTTGTGAAAATGGTCTAAAAGGCGTTGGCTAGGGGCCAACTTGTCGCAACAGGTATGAAGGATCGCGTAGGTGCCGATTGGAGGTGATTCGAGCATTATCGACATGGAAGTCTGTGATATCTTAAATAAATCCTAATCTTCTAATTCAATATTAGAACATTGGAAAACGACAAGAAAAGCAATATGATCTGAATGAAACAAACGGTTATAAAGAACCATAAAGGAAATTAAACTCAAAGGATTGTTGAGAGATGACTAATCTTGTGTAAGTCGATTACATCCTTTGATTCAGGCTAAAAGCTTAACGATGGGGTAGATGGGGAAGCTTAGGGGCATGTGGCACTTCTTGGAGTTGAGGAAAGTAATTGTAAGGCTTAGGTTGGCTTCAAATTGAAGAATGAAACGATAGATGTGTTTCTTGTTGTAACTTCGTCCAATGCCGGAACTGAACTAGTATGGTTGAGGTTGGGTGCAAAGGATGACATTTCCCATGAGGAAATGGTGTAAATGGCATGAGCTAGAGGCCTAGTTGTCGCAATGCACAAGAAAGAGAACTTAGGTCGGATTGGCAGTGATTTCAGCATTATTCACATGGCTTTTCTTTTATTGACAGGTTTTGGATCCAGCCTAGGCTTCTAATTCAGTCTTAGAATGATGAGAAAGAACAAAGAAAGTAATAAGGTCCGCATAAAAAAGGTCACAAAGAACTAAAAAGGAAATTAAGCCGAAAACATTGTTGAGAGATTACTAATCTTGTGTAAGTCAATTACTTACCTTAATTCAATGTTAAAGCTTAACCACGGATAGATGGGGAACCTTAGGGGCGTGTGGCACTTCTTGGACTTGAGGGAAACCAAATATAGGGTTTATGTCGGTTTCAAATCGAGGAATGGAACGAAAGACTGGTTTCTTTGTGTAAATTGGTCCACTGCAAGAACTAAACCTGTATGGTAAAGGTTGGGTGTAAACGATGAAATTTTCCTTGTGAAAATGGTCTAAAAGGCTTTGGCTAGGGGCCAACTTGTCGCAACAGGTATGAAGGATCGCGTAGGTGCCGATTGGGGGTGATTCGAGCATTATCGACATGGAAGTCTGTGATGTCTTAGATAAAGCCTAATCTTGTAATTCAATTTTAGAACGTTGGAAAAGGACAAGAAAAGCAATATGATCCGAATGAAAAATACGGGTACAATGAACCAACAAGGAAATTAAACTCAAAACATTGTTGAGAGATGACTAATCTTGTGTAAGGCGATTACATCCTTTGAATCCGGGTGAAAGCTTAACGATGGGGTAGATGGGGAAGCTAAGGGGCATGTGGCACTTCTTGAAGTTGAGGAAACTAATTGTTAGGCTTAGGTTGGCGTCAAATTGAAGAATGAAACAAAAGATGGTTTTCTTGTTGTAACTTCGTCCAACGATGGAACTGAACTAGTATCGTTGAGGTTGGGTGCAAAGGATGACATTTCCCATGAGCAAATAGTGTAAATGGCATGAGCTAGAGGCCTACTTGTTGCAATGCACAAGAAAGAGAACTTAGGTCGGATTGGCAGTCATTTCAGCATTATTCATATGGCTTTTCTTGTATTGACAGGTTTTGGATCCAGCCTAAGCTTCTAATTCAGTCTTAGAGTTATGCGAAACAACAAAGAAAGTAATAAGGTCCGTATAAAAAAGGTTACAAAGAAGAAAGAAGGAAATTAAGCCGAAAACATTGTTGAGAGATTACTAATCTTGTGTAAGTCAATTACTTTCCTTAATTCAACGTTAAAGCATAACCACGGGTAGATGGGAACGTTAGGGATGGTGGCACTTCTTGGACTCGAGGGAAACCAAATGAATGGTTTATGTGGGCTTCAAATCGAGGAATGAAACGAAAGAATGGTTTTTTTTTTGTAAATTGGTCCACTGCAAGAACTAAACTTGTATGGTAAAGCTTGGGTGTCAAAGATGAAATTTTCCTTGTGAGAATGGTCTAAAAGGCTTTGGCTACGGGCCAACTTGTCGCAACGGGTATGAAGGATCGCGTAGGCGCCGATTGGCGGTGATTCGAGCTTTACCGACATGGAAGTCTTTCATGTCTTAGATAAAGCCTAATCTTCTAATTCAATCTCAGAACGTTGGAAAATGACATGAAAAGCAATATGATCCGAATGAAAAATACGGTTACAAAGAACCAACAAGGAAATTAAACTCAAAACATTGTTGAGAGATGACTAATCTTGTGTAAGTCGATTACATCCTTTGAATCAGGCTGAAAGCTTAACGATGGGGTAGATGGGGAAGCTTAGGGGCATGTGGCACTTCCTGAAGTTGAGGAAACTAATTGTAAGGCTTAGGTTAGCTTCAAATTGAAGAATGAAAGAAAAGATGGGTTTCTTATTGTAACTTCGTCCAATGCCGGAACTGAACTAGTATGGTTGAGGTTGGGTGCAAAGGATGACATTTCCCATGAGGAAATGGTGTAAATGCCATGAGCTAGAGGCCTACTTGTCGCAATGCACAAGAAAGAGAATTTAGGTCGGATTGGCAGTCATTTCAGCATTATTCACATGGCTTTTCTTTTATTGACAGGTTTTGGATCCAGCCTAAGCTTCTAATTCAGTCTTAGTGTTATGCGAAACAACAAAGAAAGTAATAAGGTCCGTATAAAAGAAGTTACAAAGAACTGAAAAGGAAATTAAGCCGAAAATATTGTTGAGAGATTACTAATCTTGTGTAAGTCAGTTACTTCCCTTAATTTGACGTTAAAGTATATCCACGGGTAGATGGGAACGTTAAGGATGGTGGCACTTCTTGGACTCGAGCAAAACCAAATGTATGGTTTAGGTGGACTTCAAATCGAGGAATGAAACGAAAGACTGGTTTCCTTGTGTAAATTGGTCCGCTGCAAGAACTAAACTTCTATGGTAAAGGTTGGGTGTAAACGCTGAAATTTTCCTTGTGAAAATGGTCGAAAAGGCTTTGGCTAGGGGCCAACTTGTCGTAACGGGTATGAAGGATTGCGTAGGTGCCGATTGGCGGTGATTCGAGCTTGATCGACATGGAAGTCTTTCATGTCTTAGATAAAGCCTAATCTTCTAATTCAATCTTTGCCTAGTGTTGTTATCTCTTTGTTGCAGGGATATGAGGTCATGATTCCTAGCGGTGTGTTTAGTGGATTGCCACCTATTAGAGAGATAGAGCAATACATTGATCTTGTGCCAGGTGTGACAATCCCTAACCGACCTTTATTTGAAGAGCATAAGTCCTTGACGCACTTGAAGGGACAGGTTAAGTTGGATAGAATGCATGCCAAGTGGGTTCAATTGATTGAGACCTTTCCTCATGTAATTCAGTACACATATGGTAAGAGAAATCTTCTATTTGAAGCATTGTCAAGAAGGTATGTCCTTGTCTTCATTTTGGATGCAAAGTTATTGAGATTTCAATATGATAAGAACTTGTTTGTTAATGATGATGGCTTGGCTAGTGTGTATGAAGTACGTAAGAAAGCATCGTTTTCTCAATTATATAGACAAGATTGGTACTTGCTTAGAGAGAAAAGACTTTGTGTGCCTACTAGTCCTATGCGTGAGTTGCTTGTGCATGGATGTGGTCTGTTGAGAAATTTTGATATAAAGAGGACTTTAGACGTCTTGCATGACCATTGGTGGGAGTACTACTTGCCATTCATTAAGTTTGCATATAGTTGGAGTGGTCACTTTGGTATAAAGAATATTTTAGGCATAATGCATGAATATTGGTGGGAGTATTGTTTCCCATTCATTAAGTTTGCATATAGTTGGAGTGGTCACTTTGATGTAAAGAAGAGTTTACGTGTATTACATGAAAACTTTTGGGAGTATGGTTTGCCATTCATTGAGATCGCATATAATTGGAATGGTCATTTTGGTGTAAGGAAGACTTTAAATGTGTTTCATGAACGTTTGTGGGAGTATGATTTTCCAATTATTGAATTGTTACATGAACGTTTGAGAGAGTATCATTTGTCATTTATAGAGTTTGCATATAATAGGATCATGCATAACGCTACTTCATATTGTCCTTTTGAAATTATTTATGGTTTTAATCCATTTATTTCTTTTGATTTAATGCATTTACCTGTTGATGACAGAAGTAGCTTGGATGGACATTTCCAAATTCTTGATGAAGTTAATGATACTTCATATCTAGTGGATCTTCCAGGTAAGTATCATGTGTTTGCTATTTTCAATGTTACTGATGTTTTTCCCTTTGATCCAGGTGGAGATTCGAGATCGAATCCTTTTGAGGAGAGGGGGAATGATGGGCCCCAAGGCGGACCAAGTCTTAAGGATCAATTACAAGATTAAGAGCCACGAAGATCAAGAGAGCAATGCAAGAATTGGTGCAATCCAATTGGGATCAAGCTAGCAAGAGCCCAACACTCATGACGGGCTTGAAAGAAGGAGAACCAATTTTGTTCCACTTGATCCAAGCTATAGAAGACACGACTTGGGCCTATTGTCTACTTAAACCAATTGTTTACTTAGAGTTTTTGGGGATTGTCTATTTAAACCAATTGTAACCTCATTTGAGAGGCAGACTATATGGAATTGTGATTGAGAGTTGAGTGATCTCCTCTTGTTCTTCTTGAACTTCTGAACTTATCAAGGGTAAATCAAAACCTTTGTGGCGTTCTTCCTTTGTAATCTAGGTTCTTGAGACGAGTTCTTCAATGGGTCTAGATTTTGATATAATCTAGGTTCTTTGAACGGGTTCTCATCGGGTCTAGATTCTCCATCCATATACCTGAGTTTGGCTTTCTTGGGGTTCTTTTTCCAGTATTGTTGTTGGGTCTCAAAGCAAGTCTATTGGGGTTCACATCTTTTGGTAATCAGAGCAAGGTTTCCAATCAGGTGTAATTCTATCTTTTATCTATTGCATCTTTAATTCTAGGGTTTCATTGTTCTAGGGTTGCAAAAAAAAAAAGTGCAGAAATTCGTTTTTCCTAGGGCTGGCAGATTACTCTATTATTTTGGTTTCATGTTTATCAACATTGGTTGGCTAAGTTGCTTGTTTGAGGGCTGCCAAAATTTCCACCATATATAGGTTGGAAATTTCTGGAGTTTCTTGCATCTTTAAGTTTGTCAATTCCTTGGATTGTTGTTTCATTGATTCTCTTCTATTCCCTTGCCAATTTTTATGTGTTTGAATTCAGTTGTTTGATTGTTGCAATTGAATATTGCTGTTTTTGATTGAAATAGTGAGAAAAGAAAGGAAAAGAAAAGAAAAGAAGGAAAGGAAAAGAAAAGAAAAGAAAAGAAAGGAAAGGAAAAGAAAAGAAAAGAAAATCGAAAAAAAAAAATCTGAATTTTTATTTTATTTCAAAGGGGCATATATCATTATAGTTGGTATATTGTCTTGTGATTACTCTTTCCCTTGTATCATTTCCTTGAGTCTTGTGTCATTTTATTCTTTCAGTGTTTTCTCTTGTTCTTGTTTCTTGGACCTAATTACTAGTTGGAATAAGACAAGGTTGTATTGTCTTGATTTAGTTCAATTAGTTCTGAAAGAACTTGAGTGGGAAAACTCTTGAGGTAAAAGGCAAGAGAGTGTGAGATCATTATCGGGAAAAAGCCAATTAAGTGTGAAACACGAGTGGAGTGCTATTATTTGAGTGTAAACACGTAAGATAGAGAGTGTGAGGTCTTTTTCCACTAACATTCTTTTTTGTGCAGCACATACAATGACTCATTAAAGTGACTCATAACCAAAGGGGATGTCAAATAATTCATTTGCGCTGCAAGCCATGCAACAACAATTTGAGCAGTTGAACATGGTGTTGGGAGAAGTAAGGGATAGGATGGATCAACGGGGTGCAGTGATTAGAAATCTACAAAGTGGGAAAGATAGGAGGAGACATGAGCCTAGTATTGAGAATAGGTACGATAAGAATGAAGAGTATGGCGAGTCTCTTGTTGGTAGGCATGCTCCCAATACAGAATTTAAGATGGATGATATAGAGCAACAAAGAGAGAACATTTTTCATACTAGATGCCACATCAACAACAAGGTATGTAGTATGATAATTGATGCGGGAAGTTGTACTAATGTTGCTAGCATTACTTTAGTTGAGAAATTGAATTTACCTACCTTGAAACACCCTAGACCATACAAGTTGCAGTGGTTGAATGATTGTGGGGAGGTTAGGGTAAATAAGCAAGTGCTAGTTTCTTTTTCAATTGGGAAGTACAAGGATGAGGTGCTTTGTGATGTAGTGCCTATGCATGCTGGCCATATTTTGTTGGGGAGGCCATGGCAGTGTGATAGGAGAGTGATCCATGATGGATTTAGGAACATGTACAGTTTTGAAAATGATGGAAAAATAATCAAACTTGCTCCTTTAACCCCAACACAGGTCCATGAGGACCAACTCAAGTTGAAAAGTGAGGTTGATCAAAAAAGAAAGAGTAAAAGTGAGGTTGGGGAAGAAAGAAATAGTGAAACCTCAAGAAAAAGAGAGAATGAGTTGAAAAACAATTGTGAGGCTGAGAGTTCAAAAAAAGATGTTGAAAAAGGGATTGAAAGAAAGGAGAGTGTAAAGGAAAAAGAGAGTGAAAGAAATGAGGGTGATGTTAAAACCACAAGAAAAAAAGAGAGTGAAAAGAAAGATGAGAGCGAAGAAAGTGAGAGAAAAACAAAGAGAGAAGTGAGTTTTTATGCTAAGGCAAATTTTAATACTAACGAACTTAACAAATCTTTGCCTAGTGTTGTTATCTCTTTGTTGCAGGGATATGAGGTCATGATTCCTAGCGGTGTGTTTAGTGGATTGCCACCTATTAGAGAGATAGAGCAATATATTGATCTTGTGCCAGGTGTGACAATCCCTAACCGACCTTTATTTGAAGAGCATAAGTCCTTGACGCACTTGAAGGGACAAGTTAAGTTGGATAGAATGCATGCCAAGTGGGTTCAATTCATTGAGACCTTTCCTCATGTAATTCAGTACACATATGGTAAGAGAAATCTTGTATTTGAAGCATTATCAAGAAGGTATGTCCTTGTCTTCATTTTGGATGCAAAGTTATTGAGATTTCAATATGACAAGAACTTGTTTGTTAATGATGATGGCTTGGCTAGTGTGTATGAAGTACGTAAGAAAGCATCGTTTTCTCAATTATATAGACTAGATTGGTACTTGTTTAGAGAGAAAAGACTTTGTGTGCCTACTAGTCTTATGCGTGAGTTGCTTGTGCATGGATGTGGTCTGTTGAGAAATTTTGATATAAAGAGGACTTTAGACGTCTTGCATGACCATTGGTGGGAGTACTACTTGCCATTCATTAAGTTTGCATATAGTTGGAGTGGTCACTTTGGTATAAAGAATATTTTAGGCATAATGCATGAATATTGGTGGGAGTATTGTTTCCCATTCATTAAGTTTGCATATAGTTGGAGTGGTCACTTTGGTGTAAAGAAGAGTTTACGTGTATTACATGAAAACTTTTGGGAGTATGGTTTGCCATTCATTGAGATCGCATATAATTGGAATGGTCATTTTGGTGTAAGGAAGACTTTAAATGTGTTTCATGAACGTTTGTGGGAGTATCATTTTCCAATTATTGAATTGTTACATGAACGTTTGAGAGAGTATCATTTGTCATTTATAGAGTTTGCATATAATAGGATCATGCATAACGCTACTTCATATTGTCCTTTCGAAATTATTTATGGTTTTAATCCATTTATTTCTTTTGATTCAATGCATTTACCTGTTGATGACAGAAGTAGCTTGGATGGACATTTCCAAATTCTGATGAAGTTAATGATACTTCATATCTAGTGGATCTTCCAGGTAAGTATCATGTGTTTGCTATTTTCAATGTTACTGATGTTTTTCCCTTTGATCTAGGTGGAGATTCGAGGTCGAATCGTTTTGAGGAGAGGGGGAATGATGGGCCCCAAGGCGGACCAAGTCTTAAGGATCAATTACAAGATTAAGAGCCACGAAGATCAAGAGAGCAATGCAAGAATTGGTGCAATCCAATTGGGATCAAGCTAGCAAGAGCCCAACACTCATGACGGGCTTGAAAGAAGGAGAACCAATTTTGTTCCACTTGATCCAAGCTATAGAAGACACGACTTGGGCCTATTGTTATGGAAGGCCATGGATTTATTTATTTCATTAAAAGGGCTTAATTTATTAGTCAAATGAATTAATCAAGAATAATTGGGCTCCGGGGATGTCCAGCCCACACGTCTTATTTCTAATGAACTAGGGTTTGGGGAAGGCCTTGTATTTTGGCCAAGGGTTTATTCGGAAAGTTATAATTTTATGTCTTACTAGGGTTTCAGAAGTTACTGTAGCGCGGCGTATGGCACTGTTCACTCTACAGTACCCGACGCATTGTTTACTTAGGGTTTTTGGGGATTGTCTATTTAAACCAATTGTAACCTCATTTGAGAGGCAGACTATATGGAATTGTGATTGAGAGTTGAGTGATCTCCTCTTGTTCTTCTTGAACTTCTGAACTTATCAAGGGTAAATCAGAACCTTTGTGGCGTTCTTCCTTTGTAATCTAGGTTCTTGAGACGGGTTCTTCAATGGGTCTAGATTTTGATATAATCTAGGTTCTTTGAACGGGTTCTCATCGGGTCTAGATTCTCCATCCATATACCTGAGTTTGGCTTTCTTGGGGTTGTTTTTCCAGTATTGTTGTTGGGTCTCAAAGCAAGTCTATTGGGGTTCACATCACTTGGACTCGAGGGAAACCAAATGAATGGTTTATGTGGCTTCAAATCGAGGAATGAAAGGAAAGACTGGTTTTTTTTTTGTAAATTGGTCCACTGCAAGAACTAAACTTGTATGGTAAAGCATGGGTGTCAAAGATGAAATTTTCCTTGTGAGAATGGTCTAAAAGGCTTTGCGTACGGGCCAACTTGTCGCAACGGGTATGAAGGATCGCGTAGGTGCCGATTGGCAGTGATTCGAGCTTTACCGACATGGAAGTCTTTCATGTCTTAGATAAAGCCTAATCTTCTAATTCAATCTCAGAACGTTGGAAAATGACAAGAAAAGTAATATGATCCGAAAGAAAAATATGGTTACAAAGAACCAACAAGGAAATTAAACTCAAAACATTGTTGAGAGATGACTAATCTTGTGCAAGTCGATTACATCCGTTGAATCAGGCTGAAAGCTTAACGATGGGGTAGATGGAGAAGCTTAGGGGCATGTGGCACTTCCTGAAGTTGAGGAAACTAATTGTAAGGCTTAGGTTGGCTTCAAATTGAAGAATGAAAGAAAAGATGGGTTTCTTGTTGTAACTTCGTCCAATGCCAGAACTGAACTAGTATGGTTGAGGTTGGGTGCAAAGGATGACATTTCCCATGAGGAAATGGTGTAAATGCCATGAGCTAGAGGCCTACTTGTCGCAATGCACAAGAAAGAGAACTTAGGTCGGATTGGCAGTCATTTCAGCATTATTCACATGGCTTTTCTTTTATTGACAGGTTTTGGATCCAGCCTAAGCTTATAATTCAGTCTTAGAGTTATGCGAAACAACAAAGAAAGTAATAAGGTCCGTATAAAAAAGGTTACAAAGAACTAAAATGGAAAATAAGCCGAAAACATTCTTGAGAGATTACTAATCTTGTGTAAGTCAATTACTTCCCTTAATTCAACGTTAAAGCATAACCACGGGTAGATGGGAACGTTAGGGATGGTGGCACTTCTTGGACTCGAGGGAAACCAAGTTTATTGTTTATGTAGGCTTCAAATCGAGGAATGAAACGAAAGACTGGTTTCTTTGTGTAAATTGGTCCTCTGCAAGAACTAAACTTCTATGGTAAAGGTTGGGTGTAAACGCTGAAATTTTCCTTGTGAAAATGGTCGAAAAGGCTTTGGCTACGGGCCAACTTGTTGTAACTGGTATGAAGGATCGCGTAGGTGCCGATTGGCAGTGATTCGAGCTTGATCGACATGGAAGTCTTTCATGTCTTAGATAAATCCTAATCTTCTAATTCAATCTTAGAGCATTGGAAAAAGACAAGAAAAGCAATCTGATCCGAATGAAAAATACAGTTACAAAGAATCAACAAGGAAATTAAACTGAAAACATTGTTGAGAGATGACTAATCTTGTGTAAGTCGATTACATCCTTTGAATCAGGCTGAAAGCTTAACGATCGGGTAGATGGGGAAGCTTAGGGGCATGTGGCACTTCTTGAAGTTGAGGAAACTAATTGTAAGGCTTAGGTTGGCTTAAAATTGAAGAATGAAACAAAAGATGGGTTTCCTGTTGTAACTTCGTCCAATGCCGGAACTGAACTAGTATGGTTGAGGTTGGGTGCAAAGGATGACATTTCCCATGAGGAAATAGTGTAAATGGCATAAGCTAGAGGCCTACTTGTTGCAATGCACAAGAAAGAGAACTTAGGTCGGATTGGCAGTCATATCAGCATTATTCACATGGCTTTTCTTTTATTAACAGGTTTTGGAGCCAGCCTAAGCTTCTAATTCAGTCTTAGAGTTATGCGAAACAACAAAGAAAGTAATAAGGTCCGTATAAAAAAGGTTACAAAGAACGAAAATGGAAATTAAGCCGAAAACATTCTTGAGAGATTACTAATCTTGTGTAAGTCAATTACTTCCCTTAATTCAACGTTAAAGCATAACCACGGGTAGATGGGAACGTTAGGGATGGTGGCACTTCTTGGACTCGAGGGAAACCAAATGAATGGTTTATGTGGGCTTCAAATCGAGGAATGAAACGAAAGACTGGTTTTTTTTTTTGTAAATTGGTCCACTGCAAGAACTAAACTTGTATGGTAAAGCTTGGGTGTCAAAGATGAAATTTTCCTTGTGAGAATGGTCTAAAAGGCTTTGGCTACGGGCCAACTTGTCGCAACGGGTATGAAGGATCGCGTAGGTGCTGATTGGCGGTGATTCGAGCTTTACCGACATGGAAGTCTTTCATGTCTTAGATAAAGCCCAATCTTCTAATTCAATCTCAGAACGTTGGAAAATGACAAGAAAAGCAATATGATCCGAATGAAAAATACGGTTACAAAGAACCAACAAGGAAATTAAACTGAAAACATTGTTGAGAGATGACTAATCTTGTGTAAGTCGATTACATCCTTTGAATCAGGCTGAAAGCTTAACGATGGGGTTGATGGGGAAGCTTAGGGGCATGTGGCACTTCCTGAAGTTGAGGAAACTAATTGTAAGGCTTAGGTTGGCTTCAAATTGAAGAATGATAGAAAAGATGGGTTTCTTGTTGTAACTTCGTCAAATGCCAGAACTGAACTAGTATGGTTGAGGTTGGGTGCAAAGGATGACATTTCCCATGAGGAAATGGTGTAAATGCCATGAGCTAGAGGCCTACTTGTCGCAATGCACAAGAAAGAGAACTTAGGTCGGATTGGCAGTCATTTCAGCATTATTCACATGGCTTTTCTTTTATTGACAGGTTTTGGATCCAGCCTAAGCTTATAATTCAGTCTTAGAGTTATGCGAAACAACAAAGAAAGTAATAAGGTCCGTATAAAAAAGGTTACAAAGAACTAAAATGGAAAATAAGCCGAAAACATTCTTGAGAGATTACTAATCTTGTGTAAGTCAATTACTTCCCTTAATTCAACGTTAAAGCATAACCACGGGTAGATGGGAACGTTAGGGATGGTGGCACTTCTTGGACTCGAGGGAAACCAAATTTATTGTTTATGTAGGCTTCAAATCGAGGAATGAAACGAAAGACTGGTTTCTTTGTGTAAATTGGTCCTCTGCAAGAACTAAACTTCTATGGTAAAGGTTGGGTGTAAACGCTGAAATTTTCCTTGTGAAAATGGTCGAAAAGGCTTTGGCTACGGGCCAACTTGTCGTAACTGGTATGAAGGATCGCGTAGGTGTCGATTGGCAGTGATTCGAGCTTGATCGACATGGAAGTCTTTCATGTCTTAGATAAATCCTAATCTTCTAATTCAATCTTAGAGCATTGGAAAAAGACAAGAAAAGCAATCTGATCCGAATGAAAAATACGGTTACAAAGAACCAACAAGGAAATTAAACTGAAAACATTGTTGAGAGATGACTAATCTTGTGTAAGTCGATTACATCCTTTGAATCAGGCTGAAAGCTTAACGATGGGGTAGATGGGGAAGCTTAGGGGCATGTGGCACTTCCTGAAGTTGAGGAAACTAATTGTAAGGCTTAGGTTGGCTTCAAATTGAAGAATGAAATAAAAGATGGGTTTCTTGTTGTAACTTCGTCCAATGCCGGAACTGAACTAGTATGTGATGGGAACCAAGGCAAGCCTACTCTTAAAGATCCTTTGCAAGTTCCAAATGGGCCAATTACAAGATCGAGAGCCAAGAAGATCAAGGAAGCAATGCAAGGATTAGTACAAACCACTTGGGAAGAAGCTAGCAAGAGCCCAACACTCAAGATAGGCTTGAAAGAAGAGAACCAGCTTTGATCCACTTGATCCAAGTTGTGGAAGACTTGACTTAGAAATATGGCCTTTCGATATTAAGGTTTTCAATTTGTTTAAAGGATTTTTATTATTAGTTTTGAATAAGTGGGCTTGAGGATGCTTAACCTACATATGTCTTACTTATTTGAAATAGGGTTTAGAAGTACTGTAGCATGACACTGTTCACGCTACAGTTCCCGCGGCTACTGTTCACCAAGGGCATTTTTGAGAGAAAGGGTCTCAAACTTTAGTCTAGGGTTTTATCATGTTTTGGGGAGGGTATTTAAAGGATGTAGCAGCCATTTCAAGGCAGACATTATTTTATTTCGAATTTTAATTGTGAGTGAGTTTTCTCCTCTTATTCTTAATTGAACTCTTGAACTTATCAAAGGTAAATCATAACCTTTGTGGCGTTCCTCCTTGTAATTTGGGTTCTTGAGACGAGATTTCAAAGGGTCTAGATTTTGATATAATCTAGGTTCTTGAAACGAGTTCTCAACGGGTCTAAATTCTCCATCCATAGACTTGAGTTTGGCATTCTTGGATAAGTTTTCAAATTGATTGTGGGTTCAAGGGATTCTCTTCCCGCGGGTTCATATCATTTGAAACGACATATCTATGGATTTTGTTTTGGGGCTACCTAGGACCAAAAGGGGCAGAGATTCTATTTTTGTGGTTGTGGATAGATTTAGTAAGATGGCACATTTCATTCTATGCCATAAAACAGATGATGCCACAAACATAGCTGACTTGTTTTTCAGGGAGATAGTACGACTCCATGGTATTCCCAGGAGTATTGTTTCTGATAGGGATGTTAAATTCCTTAGCTACTTTTGGAAGGTGTTGTGGGGGAAATTGGGTACCAAACTCCTATTTTCCACTACTTGTCATCCGCAGACTGATGGTCAGACTGAAGTAGTTAATAGGACCTTAACTCAGCTTTTACGCACTGTTGTTCATAAGAATTTAAAAACTTGGGAGGATTGTTTGCCATTCATAGAGTTTGCATATAATAGGACCATGCATACTACTACTTCATATTCTCCTTTTGAAATTGTTTATGGATTCAATCCGCTTACCCCTTTAGATTTGATGCCTTTACCAATTGATGGCAGGAGTAGCTTGGATGGACAAAAGAAGGCGGAATTGGTGAAGTCACTCCATGAGAGGGTACGGCTTCAAATTGTGCAAAAGAATGAAAGGGTTGCTTCCCAAGCCAATAAAGGGCGAAGGCGTGTCATCTTTGAACCTGGAGATTGGGTTTGGGTTCACATGCGCAAAGAAAGATTCCCAGTTCATCAGAGGACTAAGTTGCATCCTCGAGGAGAGGGACCTTTCCAAATCCTTGAGAAAATTAATGACAATGCCTATAAAGTGGATCTCCCAGGTGAGTATAAAGTGTCTCCTTTTGAGGAGAGGGGGAATGATGGGCCCCAAGGCAGATCAAGTCTTAAGGATCAATTACAAGATTAAGAGCCATGAAGATTAAAGGAGCAATGCAAGAATTGGTGCAATCCAATTGGGATGAAACTAGCAAGAGCCCAACACACATGATGGGCTTGAAAGAATGAGAACCAGTTTTGATCCACTTGATCCAAGCTATGAAAGACACGACTTGAGCCGATTGTTATTAAAGACCATGGACTTATTTATTTCATTGAAATGGCTTATTTTATTAGTCAAAGGAATTATTCTAGAATAATTGGGCTTGGGAGATGTCTAGCCCATATGTCTTATTTCTAATGAACTAGGGTTTTTGGGAAGGCCTTGTATTTTGGCCAAGAGCATATTTGGAAAGTTATTAAATTATGTGAAATAGGGTTTTAGAAGTTACTGTAGCGCGGCACTGTTCACGCTACAGTACCCACGGGACTATTCCTTTAGGGTTTTGAGAATTGTTTATTTAAGGCACTTGTAGCCTCATTTGAGAGGTAAGACATTTTTTTATTGAATTTTCATTGTGAGTGAGTTTTCTCCTCTTGTTCTTAATTGAACTCTTGAACTTATCAAAGGTAAATCACAACCTTTGTGGCGTTCCTCCTTGTAATTTGGGTTCTTGAGACGAGATTTCATTGGGTCTAGATTTTAATATAATCTAGGTTCTTGAAACTAGATCTCAACGGGTCTAAATTCTCCATCCATAGACTTGAGTTTGGCGTTCTTGGGTTTGTTTTTCCAATATCGTTGTTGGGTCTCAAAGCGAGTCGATTGGGGTTCACATCAGAAGTCTTTCATGTCTTAGATAAAACCTAATCTTCTAATTCAATCTCAGAACGTTGGAAAATGACAAGAAAAGCAATATGATACGAATGAAAAATACGGTTACAAAGAACCAACAAGGAAATTAAACTCAAAACATTGTTGAGAGATGACTAATCTTGTGTAAGTCGATTACATCCTTTGAATCAGGCTGAAAGCTTAACGATGGGGTAGATGGAGAAGCTTAGGGGCATGTGGCACTTCCTGAAGTTGAGGAAACTAATTGTAAGGCTTAGGTTGGCTTCAAACTGAAGAATGAAACAAAAGATGGGTTTCTTGTTGTAACTTCGTCCAATGCCGGAACTGAACTAGTATGGTTGAGGTTGGGTGCAAAGGATGACATTTCCCATGAGGAAATGGTGTAAATGCCATGAGCTAGAGGCCTACTTGTCGCAATGCACAAGAAAGAGAACTTAGGTCGGATTGGCAGTCATTTCAGCATTATTCACATGGCTTTTCTTTTATTGACAGGTTTTGGATCCAGCCTAAGCTTCTAATTCAGTTTTAGAGTTATGCGAAACAACAAAGAAAGTAATAAGGTCCGTTTAAAAAAGGTTACAAAGAACTAAAATGGAAATTAAGCCCAAAACATTCTTGAGAGATTACTAATCTTGTGTAAGTCAATTACTTCCCTTAATTCAACGTTAAAGCATAACCACGGGTAGATGGGAACGTTAGGGATGGCGGCACTTCTTGGACTCGAGGGAAACCAAATGTATGGTTTATGTAGGCTTCAAATCCAGGAATGAAACGAAAGACTGGTTTCTTTGCGTAAATTGGTCCATTGCAAGAACTAAACTTCTATGGTAAAGGTTGGGTGTAAACGCTGAAATTTTCCTTGTGAAAATGGTCGAAAAGGCTTTGGCTAGGAGCCAACTTGTCGTAACGGGTATGAAGGATCGCGTAGGTGCCGATTGGCGGTGATTCGAGCTTGATCGACATGGAAGTCTGTGATTTCTTAGATAAAGCCTAATCTTTTAATTCAATCTTAGAACGTTGGAAAACGATAGGAAAAGCAATATGATCCGAATGAAAAAAACTATTACAAAGAACCAAAATGGAAATTAAACTCAAAACATTGTTGAGATTTGACTAATCTTGTGTAAGTCGATTACATCCTTTGAATCAAGCTAAAAGCTTAACGATGGGGTAGATGGGGAAGCTTAACATTTTTGGCCAAGGCTTATGTTGCTCTGTCGGATCCTAAGTGAGCATAAGTCAGCCTTAGGTTGGAGCATTGCTGATATAAAATGTGTTAGTCCCCTGGTCTGTTCTCATAAAATTAATTTGGAGGAAGGAACTAGCCCTCGTAGAGACCCCCAGCGTAGGCTTAATCCTACTATGAAAGAAGTGGTGAAAAATGAAGTGTTGAAACTATTAGATGCAGGAATCATATATCCTATTGCTGATAGTAAATGGGTAAGTCCTACACAGGTTGCTGATAGCAAAAAGGTTACGAAGAGCTAAAAAGGAAATTAAGCCGAAAACATTGTTGAGAGATTACTAATCTTGTGTAAGTCAATTACTTCCCTTAATTCAACGTTAAAGCATAACCACGAGTAGATGGGGAACGTTAGGGGCGTGTGGCACTTCTTGGACTTGAGGGAAGCCAAATGTAGGATTTATGTGGGCTTCAAATCGAGGAATGAAACGAAAGACTGGTTTCTTTGTGGAAATTGGTCCACTGCAAGAACTAAACTTGTATAAAGGTTGGGTCTAAATGATGAAATTTTCCGTGTGAAAATAGTCTAAAAGGCTTTGGCTAGCGGCCAACATGTCGCAATGGGTATGAAGGATCGCATAGGTGCCGATTGGCGGTGATTCGAGCATTATCGACATGGAAGTCTGTGATGTCTTAGATAAAGCCAAATCTTCTAATTCAATCTTAGAACGTTGGAAAACGACAAGAAAAGCAATATGATCCGAATGAAAAAAACAGTTACAAAGAACCAAAAAGGAAATTAAACTCAAAACATTGTTGAGAGATGACTAATCTTGTGTAAGTCGATTACATCCTTTGAATCAAGCCAAAAGCTTAACGATGGGGTAGATGGGGAAGCTTAGGGGCATGTGGCACTTCTTGAAGTTGAGGAAACTAATTGTAAGGCTTATGTTGGCTTCAAATTGAAGAATGAAATAAAAGATGGGTTTCTTGTTGTAACTTCGTCCAATGCCTGAACTGAACTAGTATGGTTGAGGTTGGGTGCAAATGATGACATTTCCCATGAGGAAATGGTGTAACTAGCATGGGCTAGAGGCCTACTTGTCGCAATGCACAAGAAAGAGAACTGAGGTCGGATTGGCGGTGATTTCAGCACGATTCACATGGCTTTTCTTTTATTGACAAGTTTTGGACATAGCCTAAGCTTCTAATACAGTCTTAGAATATTGAGAAATAAGAACGAAAAGTAATGAGGTGCGTATAAAAATTGTTACAAAGAACTAAAAAGCAAATTAAGCCGAAAACATTGTTGAGAGATTACTAATCTTGTGTAAGTCAAGTAGTTCCCTTAATGCAACGTTAAAGCATAACCAGGGGTAGATGGGGAACGTTAGGGGCGTGTGGCACTTCTTGGACTTGAGGGAAACCAGATGTACGGTTTATGTGGGCTTCAAATCGAGGAATGAAATGAAAGACTGGTTTCTTTGTGTAAATTGGTCCACAACAAGAACTAAACTTGTATGGTAAAGGTTGGATGTAAACGTTGAAAGTTTCCTTTTGAAAATGGTCTAAAAGGCTTCGGCTAAGGCCGACTTGTCGCAACGGGTGTGAAGGATCGCCTAGGTGCCGATTGGCGGTGATTCGAGCATTATCGACATGCAAGTCTATGATGTCTTAGATACAGCCTAATCTTCTAATTCAATCTTAGAACGTTGGAAAACAACAAGAAAAGCAATATGATCCGAATGAAAGAAACGGTTACAAAGAACCAAAAAGGAAATTGAACTCAAAACATTGTTGAGAGATGACTAATCTCGTGTAAGTCGATTACATCATTTGAATCAAACTAAAAGCATAACGATGGGGTAGATGGGGAAGCTTAGGGGCATGTGGCACTTCTTGAAGTTGAGGAAACTAATTGTAAGGCTTATGTTGGCTTCAAATTGAAAAATAAAACAAAAGATGGGTTTCTTGTTGTAACTTCGTCCAATGCCATAACTGAACTAGTATGGTTGAGGTTGGGTGCAAATGATGACATTTCCCATGAGGAAATGGGGCAAATGATGACAATTCCCATGAGGTCGGATTGGCGGTGATTTCAGCATTATTCACATGGCTTTTCTTTTAATGACAGGTTTTGGATCCAGCCTAAGCTTCTAATACAGTCTTAGAATGATGAGAAACAACAACGAAAGTAATAAGGTCCGTATAAAAAAGGTTACAAAGAACTAAAAAGGAAATTAAGCCGAAAACATTGTGGAGAGATTACTAATCTTGTGTAAGCCAATTACTTCCCTTAATTCAACGTTAAAGCATAACCACGGGTAGATGGGAACGTTAGGGGCGTGTGGCACTTCTTGGACTTGAGGGAAACCAAATGTAGGGTTGATGTGGGCTTCAAATCGAGGAATGAAACGAAAGATTGGTTTCCTTGTGTAAATTGGTCCACTACAAGAACTAAACTTGTATGGTAAAGGTTGGGTGTAAACGATGAAATTTTCCTTGTGAAAATGGTCTAAAAGGCTTTGGCTCGGCGCCAACTAGTCGCAACGGGTATGAAGCATCGCGCAGGTGCCGATTGGCGGTGATTCGAGCATTATCGACATGGAAGTCTGTGATGTCTTAGATAAAACCTAATCTTCTAATTCAATCTTAGAACGTTGGAAAACGACAAGAAAAGCAATATGATCCGAATGAAAAAAACTGTTACAAAGAACCAATAAGGAAATTGAACTCAAAACATTGTTGAGAGATGACTAATCTTGTGTGAGTCGATTACATCATTTGAATCAAGCTAAAAGCTTAACGATGGGGTAGATGGGGAAGCTTAGGGGCATGTGGCACTTCTTGAAGTTGAGGAAACTAATTGTAAGGCTTATGTTGGCTTCAAATTGAAGAATGAAACAAAAGATGGGTTTCTTGTTGTAACTTTGTCCAATGCTGGAACTAAACTTGTATGGTAAAGGTTCGGTATAAACGATGAAAGTTTCCTTTTGAAAATGGTCTAAAAGGCATCGGCTGGGCCCGACATGTTGCAACGACTGTGAAGGATCGCCTAGGTGCCGATTGGCATTGATTCGAGCGTTATCAACATGGAAGTCTGTGATGTCTTAGATAAAGCCAAATCTTCTAATTCAATCTTAGAACGTTGGAAAACGACAAGAAAAGCAATATGATCCGAATGAAAAAAACGGTTACGAAGAACCAAAAAGGAAATTAAACTCAAAACATTTTTGAGATTTGACTAATCTTGTGTAAGTCGATTACAACCTTTGAATCACGCTAAAAGCTTAACGATGGGGTAGATGGGGAAGCTTAGGGGCATGTGGCCCTTCTTGAAGTTGAGGAAACTAATTGTAAGGCTTACGTTTGCTTCAAATTGAACACTAAAACAAAAGATGGGTTTCTTGTTGTAAATTTGTCTAATGCCGGAACTGAACTAGTATTGTTGAGGTGGTGTGCAAACGATGACATTTCCCATGAGGAAATGGTCTAAATGGCATGGGCTAGAGGCCTACTTGTCACAATGCACAAGAAAGAGAACTTAGGTCGGATTGGCGGTGATTTCAGCATTATTCACATGGCTTTTCTTTTATTGACAGGTTTTGGATCCAGTCTAAGCTTCTAATTCAGTCTTAGAATGATGAGAAACAACAAAGAAAGTAATAAGGTCCGTATAAAAAAGGTTACAAAGAACTAAAAAGGAAATTAAGCGGAAAACATTGTTGAGAGATTACTAATCTTGTGTAAGTCAACTACTTCCCTTAATTGAACGTTAAAGCATAAGCACGGGAAGATGGGGAACGTTAGGGGCGTGTGGCACTTCTTGGACTAGAGGGAAGCAAAATGTAGGATTTATGTGGGCTTCAAATGGAGGAATGAAACAAAAGACTGGTTTCTTTATGTAAATTGGTCCACTGCAAGAACTAAACTTGTATAAAGGTTGGGTCTAAACGATAAAATTTTCCTTGTGAAAATGGTCTAAAAGGCTTTGGCTAGCGGCCAACTTGTTGCAACAGGTATGAAGGATCGCGTAGGTGCCGATTGGCAGTGATTCGAGCATTATCGACATGGAAGTCTGTCATGTCTTAGATAAAGCCTAATCTTCTAATTCAATCTTAGAACGTTGGAAAACGACAAGAAAAGCAATATGTTCCGAATGAAAAAAACGGTTACAAAGAACCAACGAGGAAATTGAACTCAAAACATTGTTGAGAGATGACTAATCGTGTGTCAGTCGATTACATCATTCAAATCAAGCCAAAAGCTTAACGATGGGGTAGATGGGGAAGCTTAGGGGCATGTGGCACTTCTTGAAGTTGAGGATACTAATTGTAAGGCTTATGTTGGCTTCGAATTGAAGAATAAAACAAAAGATGGGTTTCTTGTGGTAACTTCGTCCAATGCCAGAATTGAACTAGTATGGTTGAGGTTGGTTGCAAATGATGACATTTCCCATGAGGAAATGGTGCAAATGATGACATTTCCCATGAGGTCGGATTGGCGGTGATTTCAGCATTATTCACATGGCTTTTCTTTTAATGACAGGTTTTGGATCCAGCCTAAGCTTCTAATACAGTCTTAAAATGATGAGAAACAACAACGAAAGTAATAAGGTCCGTATAAAAAAGGTTACAAAGAACTAAAAAGGAAATTAAGCCGAAAACATTGTTGAGAGATTACTAATCTTGTGTAAGCCAATTACTTCCCTTAATTCAACGTTAAAGCATAACCACGGGTAGATGGGAACGTTAGGGGCGTGTGACACTTCTTGGACTTGAGGGAAACCAAATGTAGGGTTTATGTGGGCTTCAAATCGAGGAATGAAACGAAAGACTGGTTTCCTTGTGTAAATTGGTCCACTGCAAGAACTAAACTTGTGTGGTAAAGGTTGGGTGTAAACGATGAAATTTTCCTTGTGAAAATGGTCTAAAAGGCTTTGGCTCGGGGCCAACTTGTCGCAACGGGTATGAAGCATCGCGCAGGTGCCGATTGGCGGTGATTCGAGCATTATCGACATGGAAGTCTGTGATGTTTTAGATAAAACCTAATCTTCTAATTCAATCTTAGAACGTTGGGAAACGACAAGAAAAGCAATATGATCCGAATGAAAAAAACGGTTACAAAGAACCAACAAGGAAATTGAACTCAAAACATTGTTGAGAGATGACTAATCTTGTGTAAGTCGATTACATCATTTGAATCAAGCTAAAAGCTTAACGATGGGGTAGATGGGGAAGCTTAGGGGCATGTGGCACTTCTTGAAGTTGAGGAAACTAATTGCAAGGCTTATGGTGGCTTCAAATTGAAGAATGAAACAAAATATGGGTTTCTTGTTGTAACTTCGTCCAATGCCGAAACTAAACTTGTATGGTAAAGGTTGGGTATAAACGATGAAAGTTTCCTTTTGAAAATGGTCTAAAAGGCGTCGGCTGGGCCCGACATGTCGCAACGGCTGTGAAGGATCGCCTAGGTGCCGATTGGCATTGATTCGAGCGTTATCCACATGGAAGTCTGTGATGTCTTAGATAAAGCCAAATCTTCTAATTCAATCTTAGAACGTTGGAAAACGACAAGAAAAGCAATACGATCCGAATGAAAAAAACGGTTACAAAGAACCAAAATGGAAATTAAACTCAAAACATTGTTGAGATTGGACTAATCTTGTGTGAGTCAATTACATGCTTTGAATCAAGCTAAAAGCTTAACGATGGGGTAGATGGGGAAGCTTAGGGGCATGTGGCCCGTTTTGAAGTTGAGGAAACTAATTGTAAGGCTTACGTTGGCTTCAAATTGAACACTGAAACAAAAGATGGGTTTCTTGTTGTAAATTCGTCTAATGCCGGAACTGAACTAGTATTGTTGAGGTGGTGTGCAAACGATGACATTTCCCATGAGGAAATGGTGTAAATGGCATGGGCTAGAAGCCTACTTGTCACAATGCACAAGAAAGAGAACTTAGGTCGGATTGGCGGTGATTTCAGCATTATTCACATGGGTTTTCTTTTATTGACAGGTTTTGGATCTAGTCTAAGCTTCTAATTCAGTCTTAGAATGATGAGAAAACAACAATGAAAGTAATAAGGTCCGTATAAAAAAGGTTACAAAGAACTAAAAAGGAAATTAAGCGGAAAACATTGTTGAGAGATTACTAATCTTGTGTAAGTCAACTACTTCCCTTAATTCAACGTTAAAGCATAAGCACAGGTAGATGGGGAAGCTTAGGGGCATGTGGCACTTCTTGAAGTTGAGGAAACTAATTGTAAGGCTTATGTTGGCTTCAAATTGAAGAATGACACAAAAGATGGGTTTCTTGTTGTAACTTCGTCCAATGCCGGAACTAAACTTGTATGGTAAAGGTTGGGTATAAACGATGAAAGTTTCCTTTTGAAAATGGTCTTAAAGCCTTCGGCTGGGGCCGGCCTGTCGCAACGGGTGTGAAGGATTGCCTAGGTGCCAATTGGCGGTGATTCGAGCATTATTGACATGGAAGTCTGTAATGCCTTAGATAAAGCCTAATCTTTTAATTCAATCTTAGAACGTTGGAAAATGATAGGAAAAGCAATATGATCCGATTGAAAAAAACGGTTACAAAGAACCAAAGTGGAAATTAAACTCAAAACATTGTTGAGATTTGACTAATCTTGTGTAAGTCGATTACATGCTTTGAATCAAGTTAAAAGCTTAACGATGGGGTAGATGGGGAAGCTTAGGGGCATGTGGCCCTTCTTGAAGTTGAGGAAACTAATTGTAAGGCTTACATTGGCTTCAAATTGAAGACTGAAACAAAAGATGGGTTTCTTGTCGTAAATTCGTCTAATGCCGGAACTGAACTAGTATTGTTGAGGTGGTGTGCAAACGATGGCATTTCCTATGAGGAAATGGTGTAAATGGCATGGGCCAGAGGCCTACTTCTCACAATGCACAAGAAAGAGAACTTAGGTCGGATTCGCAGTGATTTCAGCATTATTCACATGGCTTTTCTTTTATTGACAGGTTTTGGATCCAATCTAAGCTTTTAATTCAGTCTTAGAATGATGAGAAACAACAAAGAAAGTAATAAGGTCCGTATAAAAAAGGTTACAAAGAACCAAAACGGAAATTAAGACGAAAACATTGTTGAGAGATTACTAATCTTGTGTAAGTCAATTACTTCCCTTAATTCAACGTTAAAGCATAACCACGGGTAGATGGGGACGTTAGGGGCGTGTGGCACTTCTTCGACTTGAGGGAAGCCAAATGTAGGATTTATGTGGGCTCCAAATCGAGGAATGAAACGAAAGACTGATTTCTTTCTGTAAATTGGTCCACTGCAAGAACTAAACTTGCATAAAGGTTGGGTCTAAACGATGAAATTTTCCTTGTGAAAATGGTCTAAAAGGCTTTGGCTAATGGCCAACTTGTCGCAATGGGTATGAAGGATCGCGTAGGTGCCGATTGGCGGTGATTCGCGCATTATCGACCTGGAAGTCTGTGATGTCTTAGATAAAGCCTAATCTTCTAATTCCATCTTAGTACGTTGGGAAACGACAAGTAAAGCAATATGATCCGAATGAAAAAAATGGTTACAAAGAACCAACAAGGAAATTGAACTCAAAACATTGTTGAGAGATGACTACTCTTGTGTAAGTCGATTACATCATTTCAATCAAACTAAAAGCTTAACGATGGGGTAGATGGGGAAGCTTAGGGGCATGTGGCACTTCTTGAAGTTGAGGAAACTAATTGTAAGGCTTATGTTGGCTTCAAATTGAAGAATGACACAAAAGATGGGTTTCTTGTTGTAACTTCGTCCAATGCTGGAACTAAACTTGTATGGTAAAGGTTGGGTATAAACGATGAAAGTTTCCTTTTGAAAATGGTCTAAAAGGCATCGGTTGGGCCTGACATGTCGCAACGGGTGTGAAGGCCTACTTGTCGCAATGCACAAGAATGAGAACTGAGGTCGTATTGGTAGTGATTTCAACATTATTCACATGGCTTTTCTTTTAATGACAGGTTTTGGATCCAGCCTAGGCTTCTAATACAGTCTTAGAATGATGAGAAACAACAACGAAAGTAATAAGGTCCGTATAAAAAAGGTTACAAAGAACTAAAAAGGAAATGAAGCCGAAAACATTGTTGTGAGATTACTAATCTTGTGTAAGCCAATTACTTCCATTAATTCAACGTTAAAGCATAACCACGGGTAGATGGGAACCTTAGGGGCGTGTGGCACTTCTTGGACTTGAGGGAGACCAAATGTAGGGTTTATGTGGGCTTCAAATCGAGGAATGAAACGAAAGACTGGTTTCCTTGTGTAAATTGGTCCACTGCAAGAACTAAACTTGTCTGGTAAAGGTTGGGTGTAAACGATGAAAGTTTCCTTTTGAAAATGGTGTAAAAGCCTTCGGCTGGGGCCGACTTGTCGCAACGGGTGTGAAGGATTGCCTAGGTGCCGATTGGCGGTGATTCGAGCATTATTGACATGGAAGTCTGTGATGTCTTAGATAAACCCTAATCTTTTAATTCAATCTTAGAACGTTGGAAAACGATAGGAAAAGCAATATGATCCGAATGAAAAAAACGGTTACAAAGAACCAAAATGGAAATTAAACACAAAACATTGTTGAGATTTGACTAATCATGAGTAAGTCGATTACATGCTTTGAATCAAGCTAAAAGCTTAACGATGGGGTAGATGGGGAAGCTTAGGGGCATGTGACCCTTCTTGAAGTTGAGGAAACTAATTGTAAGGCTTACGTTGGCTTCAAAATGAAGACTGAAACAAAAGATGGGTTTCTTGTCGTAAATTCGTCTAATGCCGGAACTGAAGTAGTATTGTTGAGGTTGTGTGCAAACAATGACATTTCCCATGAGGAAATGGTGTAAATGGCATGGGCTAGAGGCCTACTTGTCGCAATGCACATGAAAGAGAACTTAGGTCGGATTCGCGGTGATTTCAGCATTATTCACAAGGCTTTTCTTTTATTGACAGGTTTTGGATCCAGTCTAAGCTTCTAATTCAATTTTAGAATGATGAGAAACAACAAAGAAAGTAATAAGGTCCGTATAAAAAAGGTTACAAAGAACTAAAAAGGAAATTAAGTTGAAAACATTGTTGAGAGATTACTAATGTTGTGTAAGTCAAATACTTCCCTTAATTCAAAGTTAAAGCATAACCACGGGTACATGGGGAACGTTAGGGGCGTGTGGCACTTCTTGGACTTGAGGGAAGCCAAATGTAGGATTTATGTGGGCTTCAAATCGAGGAATGAAATGAAAGACTGGTTTCTTTGTGTAAATTGGTCCACTGCAAGAACTAAACTTGCATAAAGGTTGGGTCTAAACGATGAAATTTTCCTTGTGAAAATGGTCTAAATGGCTTTGGCTAGCGGCCAACTTGTCGCAACGGGTATGAAGGATCGCGTAGGTGCCGATTGGCGGTGATTCGAGCATTATCGACATGGAATTCTGTGATGTCTTAGATAAAGCCTAATCTTCTAATTCAATCTTAGAACGTTGGAAAACGACAAGAAAAGCAATATGTTCCGAATGAAAAAAACAGTTACAAAGAACCAAAAAGGAAATTAAACTCAAAATATTGTTGAGAGATGACTAATCTTGTGTAAGCCGATTACATCCTTTGAATCAAGCCAAAAGCTTAACGATGGGGTAGATGGGGAAGCTTAGGGGCATGTGGCACTTCTTGAAGTTGAGGAAACTAATTGTTAGGCTTATGATGGCTTCAAATTGAAGAATGAAACAAAAGATGGGTTTCTTGTCGTAACTTCGTCCAATGCTGGAACTAAACTTGTATGGTAAAGGTTGGGTATAAACGATGAAAGTTTCTTTTTGAAAATGGTCTAAAAGGCATCGGCTGGGGCCGACATGTCGCAACGGGTGTGAAGGGATCGCCTAGGTGCCGATTGGCATTGATTCGAGCGTTATCGACATGGAAGTCTGTGATGTCTTAGATAAAGCCAAATCTTCTAATTCAATCTTAGAACGTTGGAGAACGACAAGAAAAGCAATATGATCCGAATGAGAAAAACGGTTACGAAGAACCAAAAAGGACACTAAACTCAAAACATTGTTGAGATTTGACTAATCTTGTGTAAGTCGATTACATCCTTTAAATCAAGCTAAAAGCTTAACGATGGGGTAGATGGGGAAGCTTAGGGGCATGTGGCCCTTCTTGAAGTTGAGGAAACTAATGGTAAGGCTTACGTTGGCTTCAAATTGAAGACTGGAACAAAAGATGGGTTTCTTGTTGTAAATTCGTCTAATGCCGGAACTGAACTAGTATTGTTGAGGTGGTGTGCAAACGATGACATTTCCTATGAGGAAATGGTGCAAATGGCATGGGCTGGAGGCCTACTTGTCACAATGCACAAGAAAGAGAACTTTGGTCGGATTGGCGGTGATTTCAGCATTATTCACATGGCTTTTTTTTATTGACAGGTTTTGTATCCAGTCTAAGCTTTTAATTCAGTCTTAGAATGATGAGAAACAACAAAGAAAGTGATAAGGTCCGTATAAAAAAGGTTACAAAGAACCAAAAATGAAATTAAGCCGAAAACATTGTTGAGAGATTACTAATCTTGTGTAAGTCAATTACTTCCCTTAATTCAACGTTAAAGCATAACCACGGGTAGATGGGAACGTTAGGGGCGTGTGGCACTTCTTGGACTTGAGGGAAGCCAAATGTAGGATTTATGTGGGCTTCAAATCGAGGAATGAAACGAAAGACTGGTTTCTTTATGTAAATTGGTCCACTGCAAGAACTAAACTTGTATAAAGGTTTGGTGTAAACGATAAAATTTTCCTTGTAAAAATGGTCTAAAAGGCTTTGGCTAGCGGCCAACTTGTCGCAATGTGTATGAAGGATCGCGTAGGTGCCGATTGGCGGTGATTCGCGCATTATCGACGTGGAAGTCTGTGACGTCTTAGATAAAGCCTAATCTTCTAATTCAATCTTAGAACGTTGGAAAACGACAAGAAAAGCAATATGTTCCGAATGAAAAAAACGGTTACAAAGAACCAACGAGGAAATTGAACTCAAAACGTTGTTGAGAGATGACTTATCGTGTGTCAGTCGATTAAATCATTCAAATCAAGGCAAAAGCTTAACGACGAGGTAGATGGGGAAGCTTAGGGGCATGTGGAACTTCTTGAAGTTGAGGAAACTAATTGTAAGGCTTATGCTGGCTTCGAATTGAAGAATGAAACAAAAGATGGGTTTCTTGTTGTAACTTCATCCAATGCCGGAACTAAACTTATTTGGTAAAGGTTGGGTATAAACGATGAAAGTTTCCTTTTGAAAATGGTCTAAAAGACATCGGCTGGGGCCGACATGGCGCAACGGGTGTGAAGGAATCGCCTAGGTGCCGATTGGCATTGATTCGAGCGTTATCGACATGGAAGTCTGTGATGTCTTAGATAAAGCCAAATCTTCTAATTCAATCTTAGAATGTTGGTGAATGACAAGAAAAGCAATATGATCCGAATGAGAAAAACGGTTACGAAGAACCAAAAAGGAAATTAGACTCAAAACATTATTGAGAGTTGACTAATCTTGTGTAAGTCGATTACATCCTTTGAATCAAGCTAAAAGCTTAACGATGGGGTAGATGGGGAAGCTTAGGGGCATGTGGCCCTTCTTGAAGTTGAGGAAACTAATTGTAAGGCTTACGTTGGCTTCAAATTGAAGACTGAAACAAAAGATTGGTTTCTTGTTGTAAATTCGTCTAATGCCAGAACTGAACTAGTATTGTTGAGGTTGTGTGCAAACGATGACATTTCCCATGAGGAAATGGTGTAAATGGCATGGGCTAGAGGCCTACTTGTCTCAATGCACAAGAAAGAGAACTTAGGTCGGATTCGCGGTGATTTCAGCATTATTCACAAGGCTTTTCTTTTATTGACAGGTTTTGGATCCAGTCTAAGCTTCTAATTCAATTTTAGAATGATGAGAAACAACAAAGAAAGTAATAAGGTCCGTATAAAAAAGGTTACAAAGAACTAAAAAGGAAATTAAGTTGAAAACATTGTTGAGAGATTACTAATGTTGTGTAAGTCAAATACTTCCCTTAATTCAAAGTTAAAGCATAACCACGGGTACATGGGGAACGTTAGGGGCGTGTGGCACTTCTTGGACTTGAGGGAAGCAAATGTAGGATTTATGTGGGCTTCAAATCGAGGAATGAAATGAAAGACTGGTTTCTTTGTGTAAATTCGTCCACTGCAAGAACTAAACTTGCATAAAGGTTGGGTCAAAACGATGATATTTTCCTTGTGAAAATGGTCTAAATGGCTTTGGCTAGCAGCCAACTTGTCGCAACGGGTATGAAGGATCGCGTAGGTGCCGACTGGCGGTGATTTGAGCATTATCGACATGGAAGTCTGTGATGTCTTAGATAAAGCCTAATCTTCTAATTCAATCTTAGAACTTTGGAAAACGACAAGAAAAGCAATATGTTCCGAATGAAAAAAACAGTTACAAAGAACCAAAAAGGAAATTAAACTCAAAATATTGTTGAGAGATGACTAATCTTGTGTAAGCCGATTACATCCTTTGAATCAAGCCAAAAGCTTAACGATGGGGTAGATGGGGAAGCTTAGGGGTATGTGGCACTTCTTGAAGTTGAGGAAACTAATTGTAAGGCTTATGTTGGCTTCAAATTGAAGAATGAAACAAAAGATGGGCTTCTTGTCGTAACTTCGTCCAATGCTGGAACTAAACTTGTATGGTAAAGGTTGGGTATAAACGATGAAAGTTTCCTTTTGAAAATGGTCTAAAAGGCATCGGCTGGGGCTGACATGTCGCAACGGGTGTGAAGGGATCGCCTAGGTGCCGATTGGCATTGATTCGAGCGTTATCGACATGGAAGTCTGTGATGTCTTAGATAAAGCCAAATCTTCTAATTCAATCTTAGAACGTTGGAGAACGACAAGAAAAGCAATATGATCGGAATGAGAAAAAGGGTTACGAAGAACCAAAAAGGAAATTAAACTCAAAACATTGTTGAGATTTGACTAATCTTTTGTAAGTCGATTACATCCTTTAAATCAAGCTAAAAGCTTAACGATGGGGTAGATGGGGAAGCTTAGGGGCATGTGGCCCTTCTTGAAGTTGAGGAAACTAATTGTAAGGCTTACGTTGGCTTCAAATTGAAGACTGAAACAAAAGATTGGTTTCTTGTTGTAAATTCGTCTAATGCCGGAACTGAACTAGTATTGTTGAGGTTGTGTGCAAACGATGACATTTCCCATGAGGAAATGGTGTAAATGGCATGGGCTAGAGGCCTACTTGTCGCAATGCACAAGAAAGAGAACTTAGGTCAGATTCGCAGTGATTTCAGCATTATTCACAAGGCTTTTCTTTTATTGGCAGGTTTTGGATCCAGTCTAAGCTTCTAATTCAATTTTAGAATGATGAGAAACAACAAAGAAAGTAATAAGGTCCGTATAAAAAAGGTTACAAAGAACTAAAAAGGAAATTAAGTTGAAAACATTGTTGAGAGATTACTAATGTTGTGTAAGTCAAATACTTCCCTTAATTCAAAGTTAAAGCATAACCACGGGTACATGGGGAACTTTAGGGGCGTGTGGCACTTCTTGGACTTGAGGGAAGCAAAATGTAGGATTTATGTGGGCTTCACATCGTGGAATGAAACGAAAGACTGGTTTCTTTGTGTAAATTGGTCCACTCCAAGAACTAAACTTGCATAAAGGTTGGGTCTAAACGATGAAATTTTCCTTGTGAAAATGGTCTAAATGGCTTTGGCTAGCAGCCAACTTGTCGCAACGGGTATGAAGGATCGCGTAGGTGCCGATTGGCGGTGATTCGAGCATTATCGACATGGAAGTCTGTGATGTCTTAGATAAAGCCTAATCTTCTAATTCAATCTTAGAACGTTGGAAAACGACAAGAAAAGCAATATGTTCCGAATGAAAAAAACAGTTACAAAGAACCAACAAGGAAATTGAACTCAAAACATTGTTGAGAGATGACTAATCTTGTGTAAGTCGATTACATCATTTGAATCAAGCCAAATGCTTAACGACGGGGTAGATGGGGAAGCTTAGGGGCATGTGGAACTTCTTGAAGTTGAGGAAACTAATTGTAAAGCTTATGCTGGCTTCAAATTGAAGAATGAAACAAAAGATGGGTTTCTTGTTGTAACTTCATCCAATGCTGGAACTAAACTTGTATGGTAAAGGTTGGGTATAAACGATGAAAGTTTCCTTTTGGAAATGGTCTAAAAGGCATCGGCTGGGGACGACATGTCGCAACGGGTGTGAAGGGATCGCCTAGGTGCCGATTGGCATTGATTCGAGCGTTATCGACATGGAAGTCTGTGATGTCTTAGATAAAGCCAAATCTTCTAATTCAATCTTAGAATGTTGGTGAACGACAAGAAAAGCAATATGATCCGAATGAGAAAAACGGTTACGAAGAACCAAAAAGGAAATTAGACTCAAAACATTATTGAGATTTGACTAATCTTGTGTAAGTCGATTACATCCTTTAAATCAAGCTAAAAGCTTAACGATGGGGTAGATGGGGAAGCTTAGGGGCATGTGGCCCTTCTTGAAGTTGAGGAAACTAATTGTAAGGCTTACGTTGGCTTCAAATTGAAGACTGAAACAAAAGATTGGTTTCTTGTTGTAAATTCGTCTAATGCCGGAACTGAACTAGTATTGTTGAGGTTGTGTGCAAACGATGACATTTCCCATGAGGAAATGGTGTAAATGGCATGGGCTAGAGGCCTACTTGTCGCAATGCACAAGAAAGAGAACTTAGGTCGGATTCGCAGTGATTTCAGCATTATTCACAAGGCTTTTCTTTTATTGACAGGTTTTGGATCCAGTCTAAGCTTCTAATTCAATTTTAGAATGATGAGAAACAACAAAGAAAGTAATAAGGTCCGTATAAAAAAGGTTACAAAGAACTAAAATGGAAATTAAGTTGAAAACATTGTTGAGAGATTACTAATGTTGTGTGACACGATTTCGAAAGTGTACTTCCAAGTGCAGAAGTGTCAAGTTGTATCAAGGATAAGTCCAGGATCGTATTCCACAGGGACAATGGGTTATCAGAGCATTTATGAAATCTTTGGGTAACAGTTGTCACTATTTTGAGAGATGAAAATAAAAATGTGATTTTTTTTGGTAACAATTATGAGTGATGAAAATAAAATTCAAAACAACGCAACAAGATAATCGAAATTGAAATTGAAAAAAACAATATTAACGAACACTTGGGTTGGGTTTGAGACTCTCTTTATTTCGGATTCTAGATAATTTTCTCGATTAACAATCCAGTCAAGGCATTGATAAACGGAAGATAAAAAGATTAAGCTCAAGTTTTTGTTGCAATATTTTCCTAAGGGATTTTCTATTTTACTAGCCGAACACACATTAACAAACAAACGAGAGAAGCCTTGATAATTTCAAGCTTTTGTTGTGCCTTACGTCAACAACAAAACAAGAGCAAGAGCTTCAATCTCTTTTTTTTTTTGAATCCAAAACAAATCACGTCCCATTCAAGCTTTTGTTGTGCCTTACGTCAACAACAAAACAAGAGCAAGAACCGTAATCTATTTTCTATTTAAATCCGACTAGTAATATGGTGAAATCAACAATCAATCACAAAATATTGCATCGATCTAGAATCCAAAAATAAATTAAATCTCATTCCACAACCCAAGTTTCTAAAATTAAAATGAAATCAAAACTGAAACGTAAATTGCGGAAAATAGAATGAAGATCAATCATGAAAAATAAAACGAAGAAACAGCTGAATAAAAATAAAGATACTGTCTGAAACGAAAATGAAATAAAACTGCTGCAACACCGAATGAAAATGAAAGCAAGTCATAAAATGAATCAAACTGAAATGATAAAATGAATGGAAAAAGACTAAGGTTTCAAGGATCCGTTTAATAATTTATAATATTATTTCCGATTGATTTACTTCAATTAAACTAGAATAACGATTCCGTTTAATTGGTAGATTTAGCATTTAAGATCGAGAAAAACAGACGCTTATGATTGAGCGTGAACGATTGATTTAAAACATTTACAAATCTATTTGAATACCACAGGGATTCCTCAAGCATTCACTGTATTCGGAAATCACAATGAATCAAGACGAGTATATAGATAATCAAATTATCCAAATAAAATCTTTCAATCAATCAAGCTCGCAAAATAGATTTTACGTCGATTCGGAAACAATATGTAAATCATTAAATTTCACCTCTAACCTTAGTATGAAAATTTAGCCAAACATATTTATTACAAATACTATAGAAATATTGTTCAGGATAAAAATAAAATACAATGAAACCACACAATAACATAAAACTGAAAAGAAAATAAAATAAAATAAAAGTTACAACTCCAAACATTATCCATGATAATATTAAGATAAAACTCAAGCTAAAATGAAAATTAGATCATAAAAACAGGAAATTGAATGAAAAAGAAAACTACTCCACTCTTTGCTTAAACGAAAAAGAAAACAAAAGAAGGAAAATAAATAAAACCTAAGCTAAACTACTCTACAAAATGAAAGAAAACAAAACAAACTTCAAAGCCAAAACTCTAAGCTACTCCCCACTCTTCCCTAAACTCCTCAACCGGTCTCAATTTATAGCAAAAGATTCAATGGCCGAATGACTCCACTTGCCTCTTGAAAATCATTTAATTGGTTGTTTAATCTTGCACCCACCGGTTCCACTCTTCCACCAATTTTATTCCACTAACCGGTCCCTCTCTCTTTGTCATCTCTATCCTTTTTCTACTTCAGAACTTGCCTCTTTCTATAGCAGAAAAATCAATGTGTCGTCTCTCTCCACTTGCCTCTTGAAGAATCAATCAATTGGTTGTTTAATCTTGCACCCACCGGTTCCACTCTTCAATCATGCATTGAGTAATTAATCCTAGCCAATTACTCCACTTGCTGCCTTTGATCCTTTCTTTCCTTTAAACCATTCGGCACTTTCTTTCTCTACCAAACCAACCCCACACATCACTTCTATATTCATGCATTCACTTTCAGCGACTCCACTCTCTCTTCATCTTAGGATAATTAACTAATAAAGGCTAAACACAACAGCCCCACATCAATTGTTCTCCTCCATCACGGATGATCTCTTCAATCACCTCTCAACCGATTGCTGCCTCTCTTTCCAGCACAACTCACCAGCTCCAATATCACCACTCTCTTCCGTCCATCGTGCTTGTGTGCTGCTTCCAATTTCTTTAATGAGGGGCCCATGTTTCTTCTTTCACTTTCAACTCATTTTCCATCTTCTCGGCTGGCTGCTCTTTCCTTTAATGAATTCAGCTAGCTGCCCCACACATCACTCCTCCTTCGGCTCTTCAATGTCTTTCAGCTAATATCCTTTCCGTGTGAGTGGCTGTGTTGCAATGATGTGTTTGTTTGGGTCCCATGCATGGTTGCTGTCCGAATGCTTTCTGCAGCTTGGTGTGATCCGAATGAGTTGAGTGATGATTGCTTCTGTCGTGTGTAGCTGAATGTGTGCTGTCCGAAGCTTGTGTGAGCTGCATGTGGTTTGTGTTGAGTGCTTCGTGTGAGCTGCTTGCATGTGAGCTGGTGTGTAGCTGCCGAGTGAGTTTCTGCAGGTTATGTTCCTGCTGCACATGTGTGAGTGTTCCTGCATGGTCCGAATGATCTTCTTTTGCTGTCCATGTGTTTTTTCTTCTGCTGCATGTGTTTTCCTGCTGCTTTATTCGTGCATGTCCGAATGCTTGTGTTTCTGCTGTCCACGTGATTTTGCTGCACTTGTGCATGTGTTTTTTTTTTTTCTTTGCACGGAAAGGGCCAAGTCACATTTGCCAAGTTGCCATAAAGAGAAAGTCTCCTCAGAACCTGTAGACAAAAACAAAACAAAAAACTAACTAACCCTAACAATTCTCTCTTTGAATTTTATTTAAACTGAAAATAAGAAAGAAAGAAATAACACTCAAAAATAAATTATCAAAAACAGACTATATATATGTGAGGAAATATTGTCCAATTACATCATAGTTGTAAAATTAAGCATAAACATGATATTAATCTATTAAAAATCACAACTCGTATTTATGCTCATTAACTATTTTTCCATCTAAAACCAATAATAATGTCATGAAGAATTTAAAATATATTGGTTTTAAATAGCTAAAATATGCAATATTTCGGCTCAATCACACCCCCCAACTAGCTTTTTGCTAATCCTTGAGCAAAATAGTGAAAATCAATTGAGATGAATATTGCATAAAGCTCGAAATTCAAACAAAAACAATCAAACATAATTCTGAATTCTCACAAAAAAAATCGATTCGTGACTACTCAACACCAGGAGTTGTATCCACAAGGAAAGTCTCAACAATTGTTCACATAGAATTAGGGCAAATGTTTCAGAACTCGGATATGTGTGTGTGGCTAAACTTCTGTGTGTTCCTCACTAATAAACATGATTTATCATAGGATTTTTCAACCTTAAGATTAATCATTATTGATTCTAACTACCTCAAAGCCTAAGGGACTAGTAGTTTTCACGCCAACTCTGTTTAAAGGTTGAACATTCAACCCCCAAAGTTTTGGGTAACTGTTTCTAGCCCTTTATTCAGGAAAAATTACATGATTTTTTTTTTCTTTTTCTTTTCGTTTTCTTTTCTTTTTCTTTTCTTCTTTTTTTTTTTTTTTTTTTTTTTTTATATATATATATAAGGCTCGGTAGTCCTGCAGTTTACTTCTCCTGTTTTAAATCAATGAACATTAATGAGGAACACTACAAGTGTAAGCATGTGCAAATTGTTCTTTCAAAACTTGCCATTCATTCTATATAAATCATATTAATTCTTATTTTTGTAAATATTGCATCCCGGTGTTTCAAATCACTCCTCAATAAAATATGATGCATCATAAGTCATGTTCTATGTTTAAGGTTGAAAATAAATCTTCACAAAATAATTCCGCTCAACTACTCCACCAAGATACTCAAATTTCACAAAAATGCCAGAAGTGTGTGTTAATCGTGCACCTCACAAATTTTATTTTATTTTTATTTTTTATATATATATATATTTTATTTTTATTTTTATTTTTTATTTTTATTTTATTTTATTTTAACACATTTAACAGAAAACCCTCCCCCCAACTAAATGTGACATTGTCCTCAATGTTCAGCAATGAATATTCGATTAAATAGATATTGAAAATGATTAAACAGAGAGGAAACAAATTCACTTGAGATATTCGAGTGCACAAAAGGAGTAGATTTCTGTCAAAGTTAAAAACATAACAGAAAACAAAAGGAGGAAAAACAAAACAACACATATGGTATATACAATGATGAATCAGAAATTAATTCAAAATAAACAAAATAAACAAAATACAAAACAAAATAAACAAAATACAAAACAAAATACAAAATAAATAAAATAAACAAAATACAAAACAAAATACAAAATAAACAAAATAAACAAAATACAAAACAAAATAAACAAAATACAAAACAAAATACAAAATAAACAAAATAAACAAAATAAACAAAATACAAAACAAGTCAGAAATATTTTTTTTTTATTTTTTATTTTTTTTACATGAACTTGAGGTTTTTAGCCTCCTGCTTGAGACGCTCATGTTCTTCATACAACATCAGGTCATCCTTAGCCATGGGAACTGGCAAGCGGAATGAAGAATCTAGAAGAGACTTCATCTTTCTATTCTTCTGCCGTTCGATTCCTTCCCTTATGTGAGCCTCTTGAGCAATTCGTTGAAGTACAACGATTTGTTCTTTAAGCCTTTCAACCTCTTGGTTTTTGGCTTGGACCCGCTGGGAAAAAGCTACTATGGAGGATGAGTAGCGAGTCCCAAGGCTCACCAGGTCGTAAATGGCATCGGAGTCTGACCTATTGGCCATACTATTATTTTCAAGTTGCAACATGGCACTAATGGTAGCTGCTGAAAGAACAGGAGGTTGAGAAGTGGAAGGCCTCATGGATTGATCTAGAGGAGTGCTAGAGGAATGAGCCATTTGCAAAAGAACAGAAGGCTTAAAGACGAGAATGTTGAAAAAAATACAGATGAGTTTATAGAGATGAGAATGAAAATTTGATGCGGATTTGATGCAGTTCATGACTGATTTTATAGAGGTAGTACAATGAACCAGACGAGTTATCATCCACGTCAAGGAGCAATCTGCTTTCGGTGAAATGACAACTCGGAGCCTCAAATCCCGTTTTTCAACAACATCATGTGATTTCTTTTCACATCTCCAGCCGCTCCTTGTCAGATCACGGACGGATCCAACTATTTTTTTTTTTTTCAACTATCTAGCCGCACTTTGACAGATCACGGACGGACCCAATTATTTTTTTCAACTATCTACAGTCACACTTGTCGGATCACGGACGGATCTAATCTGCTTTCAACTCATTACTAACACTCCTCCCAAAGTTTGTAGCATTAACCTCAATGATGCACGAGAAACGAAAGAATTTACACAAAAAGAGCAGATAATCAAAAACCATGAAAAATAAACAGAGATAAAGGAAAAAAATTAGATGTCACCCAGGCTGTGAAGAAGTTCACAGCTCCACAACGTCCTCTCAGCAGTAGATGAATGCTCTGACAAATGCCAGTTGTCCCCGGCAACGGCGCCAAAAACTTGACACGATTTCGAAAGTGTACTTCCAAGTGCAGAAGTGTCAAGTTGTATCAAGGATAAGTCCAGGATCGTATTCCACAGGGACAATGGGTTATCAGAGCATTTATGAAATCTTTGGGTAACAGTTGTCACTATTTTGAGAGATGAAAATAAAAATGTGATTTTTTTTGGTAACAATTATGAGTGATGAAAATAAAATTCAAAACAACGCAACAAGATAATCGAAATTGAAATTGAAAAAAACAATATTAACGAACACTTGGGTTGGGTTTGAGACTCTCTTTATTTCGGATTCTAGATAATTTTCTCGATTAACAATCCAGTCAAGGCATTGATAAACGGAAGATAAAAAGATTAAGCTCAAGTTTTTGTTGCAATATTTTCCTAAGGGATTTTCTATTTTACTAGCCGAACACACATTAACAAACAAACGAGAGAAGCCTTGATAATTTCAAGCTTTTGTTGTGCCTTACGTCAACAACAAAACAAGAGCAAGAGCTTCAATCTCTTTTTTTTTTTGAATCCAAAACAAATCACGTCCCATTCAAGCTTTTGTTGTGCCTTACGTCAACAACAAAACAAGAGCAAGAACCGTAATCTATTTTCTATTTAAATCCGACTAGTAATATCGTGAAATCAACAATCAATCACAAAATATTGCATCGATCTAGAATCCAAAAATAAATTAAATCTCATTCCACAACCCAAGTTTCTAAAATTAAAACGAAATCAAAACTGAAACGTAAATTGCGGAAAATAGAATGAAGATCAATCATGAAAAATAAAACGAAGAAACAGCTGAATAAAAATAAAGATACTGTCTGAAAGGAAAATGAAATAAAACTGCTGCAACACCGAATGAAAATGAAAGCAAGTCATAAAATGAATCAAACTGAAATGATAAAATGAATGGAAAAAGACTAAGGTTTCGAGGATCCGTTTAATAATTTATAATATTGTTTCCGATTGATTTACTTCAATTAAACTAGAATAACGATTCCGTTTAATTGGTAGATTTAGCATTTAAGATCGAGAAAAACAGACGCTTATGATTGAGCGTGAACGATTGATTTAAAACATTTACAAATCTATTTGAATACCACAGGGATTCCTCAAGCATTCACTGTATTCGGAAATCACAATGAATCAAGACGAGTATATAGATAATCAAATTATCCAAATAAAATCTTTCAATCAATCAAGCTCGCAAAATAGATTTTACGTCGATTCGGAAACAATATGTAAATCATTAAATTTCACCTCTAACCTTAGTATGAAAATTTAGCCAAACATATTTATTACAAATACTATAGAAATATTGTTCAGGATAAAAATAAAATACAATGAAACCACACAATAACATAAAACTGAAAAGAAAATAAAATAAAATAAAAGTTACAACTCCAAACATTATCCATGATAATATTAAGATAAAACTCAAGCTAAAATGAAAATTAGATCATAAAAACAGGAAATTGAATGAAAAAGAAAACTACTCCACTCTTTGCTTAAACGAAAAAGAAAACAAAAGAAGGAAAATAAATAAAACCTAAGCTAAACTACTCTACAAAATGAAAGAAAACAAAACAAACTTCAAAGCCAAAACTCTAAGCTACTCCCCACTCTTCCCTAAACTCCTCAACCGGTCTCAATTTATAGCAAAAGATTCAATGGCCGAATGACTCCACTTGCCTCTTGAAAATCATTTAATTGGTTGTTTAATCTTGCACCCACCGGTTCCACTCTTCCACCAATTTTATTCCACTAACCGGTCCCTCTCTCTTTGTCATCTCTATCCTTTTTCTACTTCAGAACTTGCCTCTTTCTATAGCAGAAAAATCAATGTGTCGTCCCTCTCCACTTGCCTCTTGAAGAATCAATCAATTGGTTGTTTAATCTTGCACCCACCGGTTCCACTCTTCAATCATGCATTGAGTAATTAATCCTAGCCAATTACTCCACTTGCTGCCTTTGATCCTTTCTTTCCTTTAAACCATTCGGCACTTTCTTTCTCTACCAAACCAACCCCACACATCACTTCTATATTCATGCATTCACTTTCAGCGACTCCACTCTCTCTTCATCTTAGGATAATTAACTAATAAAGGCTAAACACAACAGCCCCACATCAATTGTTCTCCTCCATCACGGATGATCTCTTCAATCACCTCTCAACCGATTGCTGCCTCTCTTTCCAGCACAACTCACCAGCTCCAATATCACCACTCTCTTCCGTCCATCGTGCTTGTGTGCTGCTTCCAATTTCTTTAATGAGGGGCCCATGTTTCTTCTTTCACTTTCAACTCATTTTCCATCTTCTCGGCTGGCTGCTCTTTCCTTTAATGAATTCAGCTAGCTGCCCCACACATCACTCCTCCTTCGGCTCTTCAATGTCTTTCAGCTAATATCCTTTCCGTGTGAGTGGCTGTGTTGCAATGATGTGTTTGTTTGGGTCCCATGCATGGTTGCTGTCCGAATGCTTTCTGCAGCTTGGTGTGATCCGAATGAGTTGAGTGATGATTGCTTCTGTCGTGTGTAGCTGAATGTGTGCTGTCCGAAGCTTGTGTGAGCTGCATGTGGTTTGTGTTGAGTGCTTCGTGTGAGCTGCTTGCATGTGAGCTGGTGTGTAGCTGCCGAGTGAGTTTCTGCAGGTTATGTTCCTGCTGCACATGTGTGAGTGTTCCTGCATGGTCCGAATGATCTTCTTTTGCTGTCCATGTGTTTTTTCTTCTGCTGCATGTGTTTTCCTGCTGCTTTATTCGTGCATGTCCGAATGCTTGTGTTTCTGCTGTCCACGTGATTTTGCTGCACTTGTGCATGTGTTTTTTTTTTTCTTTGCACGGAAAGGGCCAAGTCACATTTGCCAAGTTGCCATAAAGAGAAAGTCTCCTCAGAACCTGTAGACAAAAACAAAACAAAAAACTAACTAACCCTAACAATTCTCTCTTTGAATTTTATTTAAACTGAAAATAAGAAAGAAAGAAATAACACTCAAAAATAAATTATCAAAAACAGACTATATATATGTGAGGAAATATTGTCCAATTACATCATAGTTGTAAAATTAAGCATAAACATGATATTAATCTATTAAAAATCACAACTCGTATTTATGCTCATTAACTATTTTTCCATCTAAAACCAATAATAATGTCATGAAGAATTTAAAATATATTGGTTTTAAATAGCTAAAACATGCAATAGCTAAATGGCACTTCTTGGACTTGAGGGAAGCCAAATGTAGGATTTATGTGGGCTTCAAATCGTGGAATGAAACGAAAGACTGGTTTCTTTGTGTAAATTGGTCCACTGCAAGAACTAAACTTGCATAAAGGTTGGGTCTAAACGATGAAATTTTCCTTGTGAAAATGGTCTAAATGGCTTTGGCTAGCAGCCAACTTGTCGCAACGGGTATGAAGGATCGCGTAGGTGCCGATTGGCGGTGATTCGAGCATTATCGACATGGAAGTCTGTGATGTGTTAGATAAATCCTAATCTTCTAATTCAATCTTAGAACGTTGGAAAACGACAAGAAAAGCAATATGTTCCGAATTAAAAAAACAGTTACAAAGAACCAACAAGGAAATTGAACTCAAAACATTGTTGAGAGATGACTAATCTTGTGTAAGTCGATTACATCATTTGAATCAAGCCAAATGCTTAACGACGGGGTAGATGGGGAAGCTTAGGGGCATGTGGAACTTCTTGAAGTTGAGGAAACTAATTGTAAAGCTTATGCTGGCTTCAAATTGAAGAATGAAACAAAAGATGGGTTTCTTGTTGTAACTTCATCCAATGCTGGAACTAAACTTGTATGGTAAAGGTTGGGTATAAACGATGAAAGTTTCCTATTGAAAATGGTCTAAAAGGCATCGGCTGGGGAGGACATGTCGCAACGGGTGTGAAGGGATCGCCTAGGTGCCGATTGGCATTGATTCGAGCGTTATCGACATGGAAGTCTGTGATGTCTTAGATAAAGCCAAATCTTCTAATTCAATCTTAGAATGTTGGTGAACGACAAGAAAAGCAATATGATCCGAATGAGAAAAACGGTTACGAAGAACCAAAAAGGAAATTAGACTCAAAACATTATTGCGATTTGACTAATCTTGTGTAAGTCGATTACATCCTTTAAATCAAGCTAAAAGCTTAACGATGGGGTAGATGGGGAAGCTTAGGGGCATGTGGCCCTTCTTGAAGTTGAGGAAACTAATTGTAAGGCTTACGTTGGCTTCAAATTGAAGACTGAAACAAAAGATTGGTTTCTTGTTGTAAATTCGTCTAATGCCGGAACTGAACTAGTATTGTTGAGGTTGTGTGCAAACGATGACATTTCCCATGAGGAAATGGTGTAAATGGCATGGGGTAGAGGCCTACTTGTCGCAATGCACAAGAAAGAGAACTTAGGTCGGATTCGCGGTGATTTCAGCATTATTCACAAGGCTTTTCTTTTATTGACAGGTTTTGGATCCAGTCTAAGCTTCTAATTCAATTTTAGAATGATGAGAAACAACAAAGAAAGTAATAAGGTCCGTATAAAAAAGGTTACAAAGAACTAAAAAGGAAATTAAGTTGAAAACATTGTTGAGAGATTACTAATGTTGTGTAAGTCAAATACTTCCCTTAATTCAAAGTTAAAGCATAACCACGGGTACATGGGGAACGTTAGGGGCGTGTGGCACTTCTTGGACTTGAGGGAAGCCAAATGTAGGATTTATGTGGGCTTCAAATCGAGGAATGAAACGAAAGACTGGTTTCTTTGTGTAAATTGGTCCACTGCAAGAACTAAACTTGCATAAAGGTTGGGTCTAAACGATGAAATTTTCCTTGTGAAAATGGTCTGAATGGCTTTGGCTAGCGGCCAACTTGTCGCAACGGGTATGAAGGATCGCGTTGGTGCCGATTGGCGGTGATTCGAGCATTATCGACATGGAATTCTGTGATGTCTTAGATAAAGCCTAATCTTCTAATTCAATCTTAGAACGTTGGAAAACGACAAGAAAAGCAATATGTTCCGAATGAAAAAAACAGTTACAAAGAACCAAAAAGGAAATTAAACTCAAAATATTGTTGAGAGATGACTAATCTTGTGTAAGCCGATTACATCCTTTGAATCAAGCCAAAAGCTTAACGATGGGGTAGATGGGGAAGCTTAGGGGCATGTGGCACTTCTTGAAGTTGAGGAAACTAATTGTAAGGTTTATGTTGGCTTCAAATTGAAGAATGAAACAAAAGATGGGTTTCTTGTCGTAACTTCGTCCAATGCTGGAACTAAACTTGTATGGTAAAGTTTGGGTATAAACGATGAAAGTTTCTTTTTGAAAATGGTCTAAAAGGCATCGGCTGGGGCCGACATGTCGCAACGGGTGTGAAGGGATCGCCTAGGTGCCGATTGGCATTGATTCGAGCGTTATCGACATGGAAGTCTGTGATGTCTTAGATAAAGCCAAATCTTCTAATTCAATCTTAGAACGTTGGAGAACGACAAGAAAAGCAATATGATCCGAATGAGAAAAACGGTTACGAAGAACCAAAAAGGAAATTAAACTCAAAACATTGTTGAGATTTGACTAATCTTGTGTAAGTCGATTACATCCTTTAAATCAAGCTAAAAGCTTAACGATGGGGTTGATGGGGAAGCTTAGGGGCATGTGGCCCTTCTTGAAGTTGAGGAAACTAATGGTAAGGCTTACGTTGACTTCAAATTGAAGACTGGAACAAAAGATGGGTTTCTTGTTGTAAATTCGTCTAATGCCGGAACTGAACTAGTATTGTTGAGGTGGTGTGCAAACGATGACATTTCCTATGCGGAAATGGTGTAAGTGGCATGGGCTGGAGGCCTACTTGTCACAATGCACAAGAAAGAGAACTTAGGTCGGATTGGCGGTGATTTCAGCATTATTCAGATGGCTTTTTTTTATTGACAGGTTTTGTATCCAGTCTAAGCTTTTAATTCAGTCTTAGAATGATGAGAAACAACAAAGAAAGTGATAAGGTCCGTATAAAAAAGGTTACAAAGAACCAAAAATGAAATTAAGCCGAAAACATTGTTGAGAGATTACTAGTCTTGTGTAAGTCAATTACTTCCCTTAATTCAATGTTAAAGCATAACCACGGGTAGACGGGAACGTTAGGGGCGTGTGGCACTTCTTGGACTTGAGGGAAGCCAAATGTAGGATTTTTGTGGGCTTCAAATCGAGGAATGAAACGAAAGACTGGTTTCTTTATGTAAATTGGTCCATTGCAAGAACTAAACTTGTATAAAGGTTTGGTGTAAACGATAAAATTTTCCTTGTGAAAATGGTCTAAAAGGCTTTGGCTAGCGGCCCACTTGTCGCAATGGGTATGAAGGATCGCGTAGGTGCCGATTGGCGGTGATTCGCGCATTATCGACGTGGAAGTCTATGATGTCTTAGATAAAGCCTAATCTTCTAATTCAATCTTAGAACGTTGGAAAACGACAGGAAAAGCAATATGTTCCGAATGAAAAAAACGGTTACAAAGAACCAACGAGGAAATTGAACTCAATACATAGTTGAGAGATGACTAATCGTGTGTCAGTCGATTACATCATTCAAATCAAGCCAAAAGCTTAACGACGAGGTAGATGGGGAAGCTTAGGGGCACGTGGAACTTCTTGAAGTTGAGGAAACTAATTGTAAGGCTTATGCTGGCTTCAAATTGAAGAATGAAACAAAAGATGGGTTTCTTGTTGTAACTTCATCCAATGTCGGAACTAAACTTATTTGGTAAAGGTTGGGTATAAACGAAGAAAGTTTCCTTTTGAAAATGGTCTAAAAGGCATCGGCTGGGGCCGACATGGCGCAACGGGTGTGAAGGAATCGCCTAGGTGCCGATTGGCATTGATTTGAGCGTTATCGACATGGAAGTCTGTGATGTCTTAGATAAAGCCAAATCTTCTAATTCAATCTTAGAATGTTGGTGAACGACAAGAAAAGCAATATGATCCGAATGAGAAAAACGGTTACGAAGAACCAAAAAGGAAATTAGACTCAAAACATTATTGAGATTTGACTAATCTTGTGTAAGTCGATTACATCCTTTGAATCAAGCTAAAAGCTTAACGATGGGGTAGATGGGGAAGCTTAGGGGCATGTGGCCCTTCTTGAAGTTGAGGAAACTAATTGTAAGGCTTACGTTGGCTTCAAATTGAAGACTGAAACAAAAGATTGGTTTCTTGTTGTAAATTCGTCTAATGCCGGAACTGAACTAGTATTGTTGAGGTTGTGTGCAAACGATGACATTTCCCATGAGGAAATGGTGTAAATGGCATGGGCTAGAGGCCTACTTGTCGCAATGCACAAGAAAGAGAACTTAGGTCGGATTCGCAGTGATTTCAGCATTATTCACAAGGCTTTTCTTTTATTGACAGGTTTTGGATCCAGTCTAAGCTTCTAATTCAAATTTAGAATGATGAGAAGCAACAAAGAAAGTAATAAGGTCCGTATAAAAAAGGTTACAAAGAACTAAAAAGGAAATTAAACGAAAGACTGGTTTCTTTGTGTAAATTGGTCCACTGCAAGAACTAAACTTGCATAAAGGTTGGGTCTAAACGATGAAATTTTCCTTGTGAAAATGGTCTAAATGGCTTTGGCTAGCAGCCAACTTGTCGCAACGGGTATGAAGGATCGCGTAGGTGCCGATTGGCGGTGATTCGAGCATTATCGACATGGAAGTCTGTGATGTCTTAGATAAAGCCTAATCTTCTAATTCAATCTTAGAACGTTGGAAAACGACAAGAAAAGCAATATGTTCCGAATGAAAAAAACAGTTACAAAGAACCAAAAAGGAAATTAAACTCAAAATATTGTTGAGAGATGAATAATCTTGTGTAAGCCGATTACATCCTTTGAATCAAGCCAAAAGCTTAACGATGGGGTAGATGGGGAAGCTTAGGGGCATGTGGCCCTTCTTGAAGTTGAGGAAACTAATTGTAAGACTTACGTTGGCTTCAAATTGAAGACTGAAACAAAAGATGGGTTTCTTGTTGTAAATTCGTCTAATGCCAGAACTAAACTAGTATTGTTGAGGTTGTGTGCAAACGATGACATTTCCCATGAGGAAATGGTGTAAATGGCATGGGCTAGAGGCCTACTTGTCGCAATGCACAAGAAAGAGAACTTAGGTCGGATTGGCGGTGATTTCAGCATTATTCACAAGGCTTTTCTTTTATTGACAGGTTTTGGATCCAGTCTAAGCTTCTAATTCAGTTTTAGAATGATGAGAAACAACAAAGAAACTAATAAGGTCCGTATAAAAAAGGTTACAAAGAACTAAAAAGGAAATTAAGTTGAAAACATTGTTGAGAGATTACTAATGTTGTGTAAGTCAATTACTTCCCTTAATTCAACGTTAAAGCATAACCACGGGTAGATGGGGAACGTTAGGGGCGTGTGGCTCTTCTTGGACTTGAGGGAAGCCAAATGTAGGATTTATGTGGGTTTCAAATCGAGGAATGAAACGAAAGACTGGTTTCTTTGTGTAAATTGGTCCACTGCAAGAACTAAACTTGCATAAAGGTTGGGTCTAAACGATGAAATTTTCCTTGTGAAAATCGTCTAAATGGCTTTGGCTAGCGTCCAACTTGTCGCAACGGGTATGAAGGATCGCGTAGGTGCCGATTGGCGGTGATTCGAGCATTATCGACATGGAAGTCTGTGATGTCTTAGATAAAGTCTAATCTTCTAATTCAATCTTAGAACGTTGGAAAATGACAAGAAAAGCAATATGTTCCGAATGAAAAAAACAGTTACAAAGAACCAAAAAGGAAATTAAACTCAAAATATTGTTGAGACATGACTAATCTTGTGTAAGCCGATTACATCCTTTGAATCAAGCCAAAAGCTTAACGATGGGGTAGATGGGGAAACTTAGGGGCGTGTCGCAATTCTTGAAGTTGAGGAAACTAATTGTAAGGCTTATGTTGGCTTCAAATTGAAGAATGAAACAAAAGATGGGTTTCTTGTTGTAACTTCATCGAATGCCGGAACTAAACTTGTATGGTAAAGGTTGGGTATAAACGATGAAAATTTCCTTTTGAAAATGGTCTAAAAGGCATCGGCTGGGGCCGACATGTCGCAACGGGTGTGAAGGGATCGCCTAGGTGCCGATTTGCATTGATTCGAGCGTTATCGACATGAAAGTCTGTGATGTCTTAGATAAAGCCAAATCTTGTAATTCAATCTTAGAACGTTGGAGAACGACAAGAAAAGCAATATGATCCGAATGAAAAAAAAGGTTACGAATAACCAAAAAGAAAATTAAACTCAAAACATTGTTGAGATTTGACTAATCTTGTGTAAGTCGATTACATCCTTTGCATCAAGCTAAAAGCTTAACGATGGGGTAGATGGGGAAGCTTAAGGGCATGTGGCCCTTCTTCAAGTTGAGGAAACTAATTGTCAGGCTTACGTTGGCTTCAATTTGAAGACTGAAACAAAAGATGGGTTTCTTGTTGTAAATTCGTCTAATGTCAGAACTGAACTAGTATTGTTGAGGTTGTGTGCTAACGATGACATCTCCCAAGAGGAAATGGTGTAAATGGCATGGGCTAGAGGCCTCCTTGTCGCAATGCACAAGAAAGAGAACTGAGGTCGGATTGGCGGCGATTTCAGCATTATCCACATGGCTTTTCTTTTAATGACAGGTTTTGGATCCAGCCTAAGCTTCTAATATAGTCTTAGAATGATGAGAAACAACAAAGAAAGTAATAGGGTCCGTATAAAAAAGGTTACAAAGAACTAAAAAGGAAATTAAGCCGAAAACATTGTTGAGAGATTACTAATCTTGTGTAAGCCAATTACTTCCCTTAATTCAACGTTAAAGCACAACCACGGGTAGATGGGAACCTTAGGGGCGTCTGGCACTTCTTGGACTTGAGGGAGACCAAATGTAGGGTTTATGTGGGCTTCAAATCGAGGAATGAAATGAAAGACTGGTTTCCTTGTGTAAATTGGTCCACTGCAACAACTAAACTTGTAAGGTAAAGGTTGGGTGTAAACGATGAAATTTTCCCAGTGAAAATGGTCTAAAAGGCTTTGGCTAGGGGCCAACTTGCCGCAAAGGGTATGAAGGATCGCGTAGGTGCCAATTGGCGGTGATTCGAGCATTATCGACATGGAAGTCTGTGATGTCTTAGATAAAGCCTAATCTTATAATTCAATCTTAGAACGTTGGAAAACGACAAGAAAAGCAATATGTTCCGAATGAAAAAAACAGTTACAAAGACCCAAAAAGGAAATTAAACTCAAAATATTGTTGAGACATGACTAATCTTGTGTAAGCCGATTACATCCTTTGAATCAAGCCAAAAGCTTAACGATGGGGTAGATGGGGAAGCTTAGGGGCATGTGGCACCTCTTGAAGTTGAGGAAACTAATTGTAAGGCTTATGTTGGCTTCAAATTGAAGAATGAAACAAAAGATGGGTTTCTTGTTGTAACTTCGTCCAATGCCGAAACTAAACTTGTTTGGTAAAGGTTGGGTATAAACGATGAAAGTTTCCTTTTGAAAATGGTCTAAAAGGCATCGGCTGGGGCCGACATGTCGAAGCGGGTGTGAAGGGATCGCCTAGGTGCCGATTGGGATTGATTCGAGCGTTATCGACATGGAAGTCTGTGATGTCTTAGATAAAGCCAAATCTTCTAATTCAATCTTAGAACGTTGGAGAACGACAAGAAAAGCAATATGATCCGAATGAAAAAAACGATTACGAAGAACCAAAAAGGAAATTAAACTCAAAACATTGTTGAGATTTGACTAATATTGTGTAAGTCGATTACATCCTTTGAATCAAGCTAAAAGCTTAATGATGGGGTAGATGGGGAAACTTAGGGGCATGCGGCCCTTCTTGAAGTTGAGGAAACTAATTGTAAGGCTTACGTTGGCTTCAAATTGAAGACTGAAACAAAAGATGGGTTTCTTGCTGTAAATTCGTCTAATGCCGGAACTGAACTAGTATTGTTGAGGTTGTGTGCTAACGATGACATTTCCCATGAGGAAATGGTGTAAATGGCATGGGCTAGAGGCCTACTTGTCGCAATGCACAAGAATGAGAACTTAGGTCAGATTGGCGGTGATTTCAACATTATTCACATGGCTTTTCTTTTACTGATAGGTTTTGGATCTAGCCTAAGCTTCTAATACAGTCTTAGAATGATGACAAACAACAACGAAAGTAATAAGGTCCGTATAAAAAAGGTTACAAAGAACTAAAAAGGAAATTAAGCCGAGAACATTGTTGAGAGATTACTAATCTTGGGTAAGCCAATTACTTCCCTTAATTCAATGTTAAAGCATAACCACGGGTAGATGGGAACCTTAGGGGCGTGTGGCACTTCTTGGACTTGAGGGAGACCAAATGTAGGGTTTATGTGGGCTTCAAATTGAGGAATGAAGCGAAAGACTGGTTTCCTTGTGTAAATTGGTCCACTGCAAGAACTAAACTTGTATGGTAAAGGTTGGGTGTAAACGATGAAAGTTTCCTTTTGAAAATGGTCTAAAAGCCTTCGACTGGGGCCAACTTATCGCAAAGGGTGTGAAGGATTGCCTAGGTGCCGATTGGCGGTGATTCGAGCATTATTGACATGGAAGTCTGTGATGTCTTAGATAAAGCCTAATCTTTTAATTCAATCTTAGAACGTTGGAAAACGATAGGAAAAGCAATATGATCCGAATGAAAAAAACGGTTACAAAGAACCAAAATGGAATTTAAACTCAAAACATTGTTGAGATTTGACTAATCTTGTGTAAGTCGATTACATGCTTTGAATCAAGCTAAAAGCTTAACGATGGGGTAGATGGGGAAGCTTAGGGGCATGTGACCCTTCTTGAAGTTGAGGAAACTAATTGTAAGGCTTGTGTTGGCTTCAAATTGAAGACTTAAACAAAAGATGGGTTTCTTGTCGTAAATTCGTCTAATGCCGGAACTGAACTAGTATTGTTGAGGTGGTCTGCAAATGATGACATTTCCTATGAGGAAATGGTGTAAATAGCATGGGCTAGAGGCCTACTTGTCACAATGCACAAGAAATAGAACTTAGGTCGGATTGGCGGCGATTTCAGCATTATTCACATGGCTTTTCTTTTATTGACAGGTTTTGTATCCAGTCTAAGCTTTTAATTCAGTCTTAGAATGATGAGAAACAACAAAGAAAGTGATAAGGTCCGTATAAAAATGGTTACAAAGAACCAAAAATGAAATTAAGCCGAAAACATTGTTGAGAGATTACTAATCTTGTGTAAGTCAATTACTTCCCTTAATTCAACGTTAAAGCATAACCACGGGTAGATGGGAACGTTTGGGGTGTGTGGCACTTCTTGGACTTGAGGGAAGCCAAATGTAGGATTTATGTGGGCTTCAAATCGAGGAATGAAACGAAAGACTGGTTTCTTTATGTAAATTGGTCCACTGCAAGAACTAAACTTGTATAAAGGTTTGGTCTAAACGATAAAATTTTCCTTGTGAAAATGGTCTAAAAGGCTTTGGCTAGCGGCCAACTTGTCGCAACGGGTATGAAGGATCGCGTAGGTGCCGATTGGCGGTGATTCACGCATTATCGACATGGAAGTCTGTGATGTCTTAGATAAAGCCTAATCTTCTAATTCAATCTTAGAACGTTGGGAAACGACAAGAAAAGCAATACGATCCGAATGAAGAAAACGGTTACAATGAACCAACAAGGAAATTGAACTCAAAACATTGTTGAGACATGACTAATCTTGTGTAAGTCGATTACATCATTCGAATCAAGCCAAAACCTTAACGACGGTGTAGATGGGGAAGCTTAGGGGCATGTGGAACTTCTTGAAGTTGAGGAAACTAATTGTAAGGCTTATGCTGGCTTCAAATTGAAGAATGAAACAAAAGATGGGTTTCTTGTTGTAACTTCATACAATGCCGGAACTAAACTTGTATGGTAAAGGTTGGGTATAAACGATGAAAGTTTCCTTTTGAAAATGGTCTAAAAGGCATCGGCTGGGGCTGACATGTCACAACGGGTGTGAACGGATCGCCTAGGTGCCGATTGGCATTGATTCGAGCGTTATCGACATGGAAGTCTGTGATGTCTTAGATAAAGCAAAATCTTCTAATTCAATCTTAGAACGTTGGAGAACGACAAGAAAAGCAATATGATCCGAATGAAAAAAATGGTTACGAAGAACCAAAAAGGAAATTAAACTCAAAACATTGTTGAGATTTGACTAATCTTGTGTAAGTCGATTACATCCTTTGAATCAAGCTAAAAGCTTAACGACGGGGTAGATGGGGAAGCTTAGGGGCATGTGGCGCTTCTTGAAGTTGAGGAAACTAACTGTAAGGCCTACGTTGGCTTCAAATTGAAGACTGAAACAGAAGATGGGTTTCTTGTTGTAAATTCGTCTAATGCCGGAACTGAACTAGTATTGTTGAGGTTGGGTATAAACGATGACATTTCCCATGAGGAAATGGTGTAAATGGCATGGGCTAGAGGCCTACTTGTCGCAATGCACAAGAAAGAGAACTTAGGTCAGATTGGCGGTGATTTCAGCATTATTGACAAGGCTTTTCTTTTATTGACAGGTTTTGGATCCAGTCTAAGCTTCTAAGTCAGTTTTAGAATGATGAGACACAACAAAGAAAGTAATAACGTCCGTATAAAAAAGGTTACAAAGAACTAAAAAGGAAATTAAGTTGAAAACATTGTTGAGAGATTACTAATGTTGTGTAAGTCAATTACTTCCCTTAATTCAATGTTAAAGCATAACCACGGGTAGATGGGAAACGTTAGGGGCGTCTGGCACTTCTTGGACTTGAGGGAAGCCAAATGTAGGATTTATGTGGGCTTCAAATTGAGGAATGAAATGAAAGACTGGTTTCTTTGTGTAAATTGGTCCACTGCAAGAATTAAACTTGCATAAAGGTTGGGTCTAAGCGATGAAATTTTGCTTGTGAAAATGGTCTAAATGGCTTTGGCTAGAGGTCAACTTGTCGCAACGGGTATGAAGGATCGCGTAGGTGCCGATTGGCGGTCATTCGAGCATTATCGACATGGAATTCTGTGATGTCTTAGATAAAGCCTAATCTTCTAATTCAATCTTAGAACGTTGGAAAACGACAAGAAAAGCAATATGTTCCGAATGAAAAAAACAGTTACAAAGAACCAAAAAGGAAATTAAACTCAAAATATTGTTGAGAGATGAATAATCTTGTGTAAGCCGATTACATCCTTTGAATCAAGCCAAAAGCTTAACGATGGGGTAGATGGGGAAGCTTAGGGGCATGTGGCACTTCTTGAAGTTGAGGAAACTAATTGTAAGGCTTATGTTGGCTTCAAATTGAAGAATGAAACAAAAGATGGGTTTCTTGTTGTAACTTCGTCCAATGCCGAAACTAAACTTGTTTGGTAAAGGTTGGGTATAAACGATGAAATTTCCTTTTGAAAATGGTCTAAAAGGCATCGGCTGGGGCCGACATGTCGCAGCGGGTGTGAAGGGATCGCCTAGGTGCCGATTGGGATTGATTCGAGCGTTATCGACATGGAAGTCTGTGATGTCTTAGATAAAGCCAAATCTTCTAATTCAATCTTAGAACGTTGGAGAACGACAAGAAACGCAATATGATCCGAATGAAAAAAACGGTTACGAAGAACCAAAAAGGAAATTAAACTCAAAACATTGTTGAGATTTGACTAATCTTGTGTAAGTCGATTACATCCTTTGAATCAAGCTAAAAGCTTAACGATAGGGTAGATGGGGAAGCTTAGGGGCATGTGGCCCTTCTTGAAGTTGAGGAAACTAACTGTAAGGCTTACGTTGGCTTCAAATTGAAGACTGAAACAGAAGATGGGTTTCTTGTTGTAAATTCGTCTAATGCCGGAACTGAACTAGTATTGTTGAGGTTGGGTATAAACGATGACATTTCCCATGAGGAAATGGTGTAAATGGCATGGGCTAGAGGCCTACTTGTCGCAATGCACAAGAAAGAGAGCTTAGGTCAGATTGGCGGTGATTTCAGCATTATTGACAAGGCTTTTCTTTTATTGACAGGTTTTGGATCCAGTCTAAGCTTCTAAGTCAGTTTTAGAATGATGAGACACAACAAAGAAAGTAATAACGTCCGTATAAAAAAGGTTACAAAGAACTAAAAAGGAAATTAAGTTGAAAACATTGTTGAGAGATTACTAATGTTGTGTAAGTCAATTACTTCCCTTAATTCAATGTTAAAGCATAACCACGGGTAGATGGGAAACGTTAGGGGCGTCTGGCACTTCTTGGACTTGAGGGAAGCCAAATGTAGGATTTATGTGGGCTTCAAATTGAGGAATGAAATGAAAGACTGGTTTCTTTGTGTAAATTGGTCCACTGCAAGAATTAAACTTGCATAAAGGTTGGGTCTAAGCGATGAAATTTTGCTTGTGAAAATGGTCTAAATGGCTTTGGCTAGAGGTCAACTTGTCGCAACGGGTATGAAGGATCGCGTAGGTGCCGATTGGCGGTCATTCGAGCATTATCGACATGGAATTCTGTGATGTCTTAGATAAAGCCTAATCTTCTAATTCAATCTTAGAACGTTGGAAAACGACAAGAAAAGCAATATGTTCCGAATGAAAAAAACAGTTACAAAGAACCAAAAAGGAAATTAAACTCAAAATATTGTTGAGAGATGAATAATCTTGTGTAAGCCGATTACATCCTTTGAATCAAGCCAAAAGCTTAACGATGGGGTAGATGGGGAAGCTTAGGGGCATGTGGCACTTCTTGAAGTTGAGGAAACTAATTGTAAGGCTTATGTTGGCTCCAAATTGAAGAATGAAACAAAAGATGGGTTTCTTGTTGTAACTTCGTCCAATGCTGGAACTAAACTTGTATGGTAAAGGTTGGGTATAAACGATGAAAGTTTCCTTTTGAAAATGGTCTAAAAGGCATCGGCTGGGGCCGACATGTCGCAACGGGTGTGAAGGATCGCCTAGGTGCCAATTGGCATTGATTCGGGCGTTATCGGGATGGAAGTCTGTGATGTCTTAGATAAAGCCAAATCTTCTAATTCAATCTTAGAACGTTGGAGAACGACAAGAAACGCAATATGATCCGAATGAAAAAAACGGTTACGAAGAACCAAAAAGGAAATTAAACTCAAAACATTGTTGAGATTTGACTAATCTTGTGTAAGTCGATTACATCCTTTGAATCAAGCTAAAAGCTTAACGATAGGGTAGATGGGGAAGCTTAGGGGCATGTGGCCCTTCTTGAAGTTGAGGAAACTAATTGTAAGGCTTATGTTGGCTTCAAATTGAAGACTGAAACAAAAGATGGGTTTCTTGTTGTAAATTCGTCTAATGCCAGAACTGAACTAGTATTGTTGAGGTTGTGTGCTAACGATGACATTTCCCATGAGGAAATGGTGTAAATGGCATGGGCTAGTGGCCTACTTGTTGCAATGCACAAGAAAGAGAACTGAGGTCGGATTGGCGGTGATTTCAGCATTATTCACATGGCTTTTCTTTTAATGACAGGTTTTGGATCCAGCCGAAGCTTCTAATTCAGTCTTAGAATGATGAGAAACAACAAAGAAAGTAATAAGGTCCGTATAAAAAAAGTTACAAAGAACTAAAGGAAATTAAGCCGAGAACATTGTTGAGAGAATACTAATCTTGTGTAAGCCAATTACTTCCCTTAATTCAACGTTAAAGCATAACCACGGGTAGATGGAAACCTTAGGGGCGTGTGGCACTTCTTGGATTAGAGGGAGACCAAATGTAGGGTTTATGTGGGCTTCAAATCGAGGAATGAAACGAAAGACTGCTTTCCTTGTGTAAATTGGTCCACTGCAAGAACTAAACTTGTATGGTAAAGGTTGGGTGTAAACGATGAAATTTTCCTTGTGAAAATCGTCTAAAAGGCTTTGGCTAGGGGCCAACTTGCCACAACGGGTGTGATGGATCGCGTAGGTGCCGATTGGCGGTGATTCGAGCATTATCGACATGGAAGTCTGTGATGTCTTAGATAAAGCCTAATCTTTCTAATTCAATCTTAGAACGTTGGAAAACGACCAGAAAAGCAATATGATCCGAATGAAAAAAACGGTTACAAAGAAGCAACAAGGAAATTGAACTCAAAACATTGTTGAGAGATGACTAATCTTGTGTAAGTCGATTACATCCTTTGAATCAACCTAAAAGCTTAACGATGGGGTAGATGGGGAAGCTTAGGGGCATGTGGCACTTCTTGAAGTTGAGGAAACTAATTGTAAGGCTTACGTTGGCTTCAAATTGAAGAATGAAACAAAAGATGGGTTTCTTGTTGTCACTTCGTCCAATGCCGGAACTAAACTTGTATGGTAAAGGTTGGGTATAAACGATGAAAGTTTCCTTTTGAAAATGGTCTAAAAGGCATCGGCTGGGGCCGACATGTCGCAACGGCTGTGAAGGATCGCCTAGGTGCCGATTGGCATTGATTCGAGCGTTATCGACATGGAAGTCTGTGATGTCTTAGATAAAGCCAAATCTTCTAAATCAATCATAGAACGTTGGAAAACGACAAGAAAAGCAGTATGATCCGAATGAAAAAAACGGTTACGAAGAACCAAAAAGGAAATTAAACTCAAAACATTGTTGAGATTTGACTAATCTTGTGTAAGTCGATTACATCCTTTGAATCAAGCTAAAAGCTTAACGATGGGGAAGCTTAGGGGCATGTGGCCCGTCTTGAAGTTGAGGAAACTAATTGTAAGTGTTACGTTGGCTTCAAATTGAAGACTGAAACAAAAAATGGGTTTCTTGTTGTAAATTCGTCTAATGCCGGAACTGAACTAGTATTGTTGAGGTTGTGTGCTAACGATGACATTTCCCATGAGGAAATGGTGTAAATGGCATGGGCTAGAAGCCTACTTGTCGCAATGCACAAGAAAGAGAACTGAGATCGGATTGGCGGTGATTTCAGCATTATTCACATGGCTTTTCTTTTAATGATAGGTTTTGGATGCAGCCTAAGCTTCTAATACAGTCTTAGAATGATGAGAAACAACAACGAAAGTAATAAGGTCCATATAAAAAAGGTTACAAAGAACTAAAAAGGAAATTAAGCCGAAAACATTGTTGAGAGATTACTAATCTTGTTTAAGCCAATTACTTCCCTTAATTCAACGTTAAAGCATAACCACGGGTTGATGGGAACCTTAGGGGCGTGTGGCACATCTTGGACATGAGGGAGACCAAATATAGGGTTTATGTGGGCTTCAAATCGAGGAATGAAACGAAAGACTGCTTTCCTTGTGTAAATTGGTCCACTGCAAGAACTAAACTTGTATGGTAAAGGTTTGGTGTAAACGATGAAATTTTCCTTGTGAAAATCGTCTAAAAGGCTTTGGCTAGGGGCCAACTTGCCACAACGGGTGTGATGGATCGCGTAGGTGCCGATTGGCGGTGATTCGAGCATTATCGACATGGAAGTCTGTGATGTCTTAGATAAAGCCTAATCTTTCTAATTCAATCTTAGAACGTTGTGACCGGTGCAAAACTGCATGTGCACAGTATCGTAGTTTTATAGTAAAGTAATAAGAAGAGTATCGTCCTCAGGGATTGGTACCTTACTCTTGCCAGATACCAAAATTATGCTAATCTCAATTTTATCTAGAGGAATCACTAAGGTTTTTGTAGTAGCAAATAAAACTAGATCAACTCAAGAGAAATAAGCAAAGAAAGTAAAACTGATGTTTGAAGATCAAATTCAATAGGGAAGAAAACTTCTAGGAAATCGATTTCACCATAATTCTTCACTATGCTTTTCTCATCCAGCTAATTTAACTTAAACCTCTTTTGTCTATTAGCAAATCTCTAATTCATCCAAAAGCCTCTTTCGATAGTCAATTGGAATTGATTCTAGTTTATCAATTCACACAAGAGTATGCAAATTAAATAATCAAGAACGCAATAAGACCAATGATTTAATTACTACACAGGTTCATACAAGTCTTTCGATCTCTATACTTACCTATGCTGAAATATCCAAGATCTACCCTATGGTTCCCTCTTTCGATAGCAAATCACAAGATTAATAATCATCTAATCAATGGCCAGTTAATTAGAAGCATTAAACTCAGAATAAATCAGATAAACAAAGAGAGAATTGCATTAAATTAGCATGGACAAACAAGCATAGTTCGGAATTAGGTTACATCGTTTTCCTAGAAAGAAGAAAATTTAGCTCATACTAGAATTGGAATTCAACATAAACGAATTCACCATAATTGTTCTGAGAAGATGGGAAGAAGAAAATAAACACTGAAAAATCCTCCTTGCAGCCTCAACTGGTCGTCAAAAGCTCAAGGGAACGATTCAACGCTTTTCTCCCGTCCGTGCTCGTGTATGAATCCAACGTACGTGCAATAAATTGGAATTCCGTCTCCAAAACAAATGATTTGAATCCCTCTAGCTATGTTTTTCTCCCCCAAAGAGTGTTCTCCAGTCAAAACTCGCGGCTCTAGAGTGAAGAATGGCCTTTTATATGGTCCCACGGCGGAAAACCTAAAATCTGTCAAAATACGATGTTCGCTCGAGCGGGGTGTCGAGCGCGCATCGAGCGTTCGACTTTGCCTGATTTCGCTCGAGCGTCCTATCGAGCGCACATCGAGCGTTCGACTCTGCCTGATTTCGCTCGAGCGGCCAATGTCTCCGCTCGAGCGATCTTCGTTTTTCAGCAACCTGCTCGAGCTCCCTGTCGAGCGGCAGTCGAGCGTTTGAATCTGCCTGAATTCGCTCGAGCGACCAAAAGCCTCCGCTCGAGCGAACTTGTAAAATCTGCAATATGAAATTTTGCAAGCCATCAAATACCCCCAAACTTACAACTTTGTTTGTCCTCAAACAAAAAGAAAAACAAATGATAGTTTAGGCAATATCAACTCGACCCCAAAGAGAAGTATCATCATTCACCAAGCTTTTATGAATTTAGATTTCATCTCTAGTATCTTACTCTTTTAACATCAAAGATAGCAAGAAAATCAATCAAAAATTTTGCAATTTGTCAAGCAAGAGTTAGGCGTTTACTTCAACCTAAAGCTAAGACCTTGAGTGGGTGTGTGATATAGTCAATTTAACCTCAAACCACTTGCAAACTCAGATAAAAGTAGAACAACCAAAATCAGAAGAATTCTCTTAAAACTTAACCCCATAAGTCCAATTTTCAGAAATCCTCTCCACTAATGTAGTCAACACCAAAATCAAAGATCAAAAGGTCTTTATTAAGGTTGTAATGATAGGCCACAGGGTGAG